>NC_056729.1:1337357537-1337467558 GCF_019279795.1 Protopterus annectens
GGCTTAGTTGTTTTCCATTTCGTTTGGTTTCCATGGTAGTCAAGTCATTCCTTTCCCCTGTGAAAGTAATTTGTCAGTCTGTTTGTTCATTTAAGTGGAGTTTCAATGGATTAAGGTCGGGTAAGTTAAATTTGGTGGATCGTACTTTCTTTCAATGAAAGTAGATCCATATATATATATATATATATATATATATACATATATATATATATATATATATATATATATATATATATATATATATATATATATATATATATATATATATATATATATATATATATATATACACACACACACACACACACACACACACACACACACACACACACACACACACACACACACACACACACACACACACACATGTATGTATGTATTAGAAACAGAAGGAATGCAGGTTACTCTCAAATAATCATGTGGGGTGAGAGTACAACTCAAAATACTTTTAAGCAATGCTCACATACAACTGAGATACAGTCTTTTTTACATTGTGCAAAATCTTGTCCTCCCCATAGTGCCTTTTTAGGCATTGCCAATCTGATAAACTTTCAGACATAGCAAAAGCAGCACAAGAACATCTAAATGTGTCACTACTCAATGCCAGGAGTGTAAACAAGAAACTCCACCTCCTGCAGGCGCTCCTCACCCTGGAGGATGTAGACATTTGTGCAGTTACTGAGACTTGGTTTAAAGCTCTGGAGAGCACTGCAGCAGTGCAGGTCTAGAATGCCTTCCACACATTTAGACCAACTACTTGGAATTAAGGGTTAAAAGGTGGATGTGCCTCAATTTACATCAAAAACATGCATATATACCTCAAGGCTAGGCAATCAGTACAATGTGCTGGATCTTTTCCACATCCAAATTACCATAGTTAAAGTCCTATGTCATATCCTTGCAAGCTACAGGCCTCCTTCCATGACCCAGGAAATCCATAACACATACATAAACATACTGGAGACACTCCCTGTTTAACCCAACACCGTATTCATTGCATTCTTTAACTACCCTAATATAGACTGGGACTCATATATGACCTCTAATATGAATGCCCAGAAATGCCTAGACTTTGTAAGCACAAATACCCTGGACCAGCAAGTGTGTAAGCCCACTGGGGGCACAAAAAAACATGACCTGGTCCTTACAAATATGGGTGAATGTTCCACCATCCCTACTGTACTGTAGATACTCGCCAGTTGAGAGCATAAAGTTGCCTCCTTTGAAACAAAAGTAAAACCTGGAACCCTAGCTAATCTTGGAACTTTTAAGTATTATTCTAAGACATAATTTCATACTATTAAGTGACAATTTAGCAAAATTCCAAGCCCTCCAATCCCTGAAAATACTCCTGCCTATGTGGAATTGTTCATGGAGACCCTGTATAATCATATTAGCATTTGTACAAAGACAGCTGTACCTACCCAAAATAAGCACAGGAATAACTCAAGAAACAATCCACCCTTGTTGAATCCAAACAAGTAGGTAGCACCACAAAAGAAAGAAAATCATATTGAAAATTATGAGGTGCAATGTCCAGCAAGATAAAAACTCTCTCATCAATCTAAACAAGGAACTCAGGGGGGTTGCCAAGTCTACTAAAGCCAAATGTGAAATAAAAATAGTCCTACCAGGCCAAGGACAATCACAAAGCTTTCTTCAGCTATGTCTGCAACCTCAAAGGCAATACTCAATGTACTGAATTCATTGAAAATGGAGCCACTTGTACTGAGCCAAAATATACAGAAAATCTATCAGCTGACAAATTTGATTCCAATTTTGCCCCCCCCCCCCCCCCACGCCTAGGAAATATCCACAGTCATAACTTCCACTATTATCATTATGGAATAAGTACTCAAAGCACTTTCCATGGCCAGGAATGATAGGCTCCAACAATATCTCGGGATGCCACCTTAATAGCATGAAACATAAACTACTGGATCCAGTAAAATAACTATTTAACCAGTCTCCAAACAGGTTTTTTGCTGAATGAATGGAGAACTGCAATAGTTATCCCACTGCATAAGGGTGGACAATCCACGGACCCAGGGAACTATCTACTCATAAGCCCGACAGTCTAATATGTAAGGCCAGGGAAAGTGTAATCATGTATATGTTAAATATGTAAACGATGAGAAAGGAAACTTACAGACACGGGATCCAACTCAGTTTGGTTGCAGCAAGGACAAGTCATGCTGATTCAGTTTGACTGACTTCTTCAAGAAGGTCAATAAAGCAATGGATGAAGACAGGATAGTGCACACTGCCTACTTCAACCTGGCCAAAGCATTCAACACAATATTCCACTCAGGGATTGTAAACAATCAAACTCTGCATCACCCACTGGATAGCCAACTGCCTCACAGACAGGACCCAAGAAGTTAGGACAGGGAAGTTTCCCCACTACAAAAAGGCCGGCCACTACCACTAGTGGAGTGCCTCAGGGCTCAGTGCTGGGGCTGCTCCTCTTTGGCATCTCCTACTCTAACATCAAGGCTAACATTAAAGGCCTCTGGGTGACCAAGGTCACAGACAACTGAAAATTATGTGCAGTCACTGAATCCCTTCCAAAACACAAATACCCTCCAAGACAGCCTGACATTGAGTCTTAATCTCAATGTCTAGGCTTACAAAGGCCTTTTATGGGCATAATAGTATCTTTTCATAAGACAGCCAGCCCCGCAAATTACTACATTGATAATACACCTCTAGTAGTCAGGGCTTTGGAATTACATGCGCACAGTGCCCTGGCCTTTCACCATCATTTGTCTACTGTAGTAATTTATTTATTTATTTTATTTTACATTTGTTTAATGGGAGAGTCCAACTGAGCAGGGAGCCCATTTCCAGCAGAGGCCATGGAGAAAAGCTCCACTACACACCATCTAATAACTCATACAATACATAAAGCAATACAGCAATTCATCCGTAAGTAGATACTAAATGCCTATGAGGTGCACTATAATATATCCAATAGTAATTACATCTATTAATATGTATGACACAAGTGACAGTACAGCAAATCAACGGCAAATAGATACTAACTGACTAGGAGATAAACTAAAGTAAACTTAGCAGCAATTACAGCAATGATTAAGGGTGCAGGATAATAAGAAATATTAGAGAAATAAGTGATTTTTAGGAAAGAAGTAGGACCGATTTATGAACAGTAGTATTGGAACTTTCAGAGAGTCAGTGTAAAAAAGTTGGTAATTAGTTCTGAGTTTAGAGTATGAGTATATAAATGTTTCTTTGCTAAGAAGCTATTTTCCATTAAATGGTCCAGTAGTACTGCATGCGTTCATAGGTTCATAGGTGTGTAGTAGGCTAATGGCCCTGGAGCCTTTACAAGCCTAGCCTATAGGATTACCCTGGCATCGTGCCACCTAACCTTAGTTTCCAGTGCCTCTGTCGAGTAGATCTACTGGAGTGATCCCTGGGGTGAATTTTCTATTTCCCATCCACTCATCTGTTTCAGAGTAAGTAAGGAGGGGTATGTAGGTTAGTATAAGAGGGAGAAGATGATAGACAGTAGGAATGGGTATAAGGTAAAGGAATGGGTGAGGTAAGAAGGGTGGAGACAGAAGAGTTGAGGAGAGCAGTAAAGGTGAGAATGGTTAAGTGGTTATTGGAATGGAATAAGAGGTGTAGGATGGTATAGTAAGGAAATCATTCTATGCTGCACAACTTATAAACAAGGATATGGCATCCAGGCCCTAAAATGTCATTGATCTGTTGTGCTCTGACCTTATAAGACCAATCATTTAGTACATTACCCCTTGATGCTATTTGTTTTGTGGATGTGTAACAGCTCAATTAAGGCTGGATCAGAGGATTCTTTTTAGGCTAGACATAGGTCACCTATCTGCAGCCTGTAGGAAACTGAGTACTAGGACAAGGCTTTGAGGTGGTCCACATAGGACTTGTTTTCTAAACCATGTATGATTTTTGTGAAGAACCTCTGTGGGTACTCCAGTTGTTGCATGTGCTTGGTCATGTATATGCCGAAACACATGATCCAGGGACCTAAACCTCACCTGCAACATAAATAAGACATGCTGAAGGGACAGGTATGTGTCTCAACTGCTACTCCTTCTCTTGAAGAGGGTTCCCATCCATGTGAATAAAAGTTCTTCCCTGCAATTATTCAATCAAAACCTGGATCAGTGGATGGGAACCATAAATTTACCCCAGGTCTGTCACCTATGCCTCTATTAGAGACAGAAAGTTCGTAAATCTTTGACTGTTCATGTCTAGTTTATAAACCCCCCTCAAAAAACACAAGGGACCAATACCTTTCTCATATTTCTGGCAAGCATGACGAGGCTTACAAAGGCCCTTTACGGGCATTAGCTTAGTATTTTCTTATGATCCGATTTTGTACAGCACAACTTCTAGCCTATTTAAAACAACAGTTTTATTTACAACATTTACCACAACAATTTTATACAAAATATTTACATTCTTTTACGTTCATAGGTAAGTACTATGCTAGCTGTCCTTGTGGGACATTTTAAGCCTAACCAATTTCCCATTCAAAGGGGAAAATCAAACAGTGTAATATGTGAGTGTAAAGTAAACACATTAAACATTATAACAACCCTTCACAGTGTCAGTTTCATTTAAATTTGACATTCCACTCATCAAAAAATGCCGCACAATGCTAAACTGACTCCCCAGGTTGAAACTGTTAATTTCACGCCCATTTTTTCTTTGCCTGGGAACCCTTTACAGCCATCTGCATTGCAGTAGGTTGATTGTGGCATATGCTTTTCTGTAAATTTAAATAGCATAAGGAGAGAGCTCACCTACTCAACTTTGTGCTTTCATCTTGTTTGTGGGTTGGCATAATGGTTAAGGTCTTTACTTCATAGATACAAAGTACAAGGTTTGATGCTGATTGCTGCTTATTGGCTAGGTTTGTGATAGTCTGCTAGTATCTATCTATGAAACACGTCAAGGAGACGTTATTTATCACCAACGTGAGCTCCTAACCAAGGAAGTAATATTTTAAGGACAACAGCACCCACTTGATGCAAAGCATTCACTGCAATAATGGAATGCTGAGTCACCACCCTACATAATTTATGACATAGGAAACATATAAGGTGTTCTTCTCATCAAAGGCCTGTGATAACACTGCCTCTAGGCTTACGACTACTTAAACTTGTAATAGTCTGTAGACTGATAGCCTAGTATTTACCCATGAACCTATGAGCCACATCAAGGGGGCATTGTCTGTTTCCAATGTAAACTCCTAAGCAAGGAAGTAATATTTTAAGGGCAACAGTACCCACTTGATCTTAAGCATTTCCTTGCCATAGTGGAATGCTGAGTTTCTACCCTACATAACACATGACATAGGAAACATACATTTTATGATTCCACCAGGGTGGCTTGTGTTATGAGTTAGTTCTGCACTTCTTCCTGATGGGCACAGAGGGGACCTATAGCTTGCAAGGAAGTGTATTGGATTTTGCCTCTGGTGATTTGAACATGGAGCAGCTGCAGCTCAAGTGCATTGTCCTCTTTGACCAGCCTTGAGGTATATTTATTTTTGATGTAAATCGAGACACCTTCACCTTTAGTCCTTGTATGTGCAATAACTGGTCTAAATGTGTGGAAGGCATTATAATCTTGCATGGTCTGTGTGCTCTCTGCGACTTTAAACCATGTCTCAGTGACCACACAGACGTCAGCACTCTCTAGGGTGAAGACAGCTTCTAGGCAGTGGAGTTTTTTTGTTTAGACTCCTAGCATTAAGCAGCAATACCTTTAGATTTTCTTGGTTTTGATTTGCTAGGTTGGAAGTACTTTCAATTTGGCATTGCCTAAAAAAGGCACTGTGGGGAAAGACAAAGTTTTAGCAAATATTCGAAAGCCTAGAGGGGAAAGGTGCAGACCATCCCTGCCACCTTAGCATGGTCTGCTGACTATCTCCTTCTATGCTGACAAATATCGCACTCCCTTAGAATGACAACAGAACTAAGTCAATTATTAAAGTTAGTCATCTTTTGTTCACATTGTGGCATCATCCTGGGAGAAGGTAAAATGCTGCTCAATGCTAGGCTCATACCACCCTGGGACACATATTCCGAGAGCTCCACAATGTCTTTCTTCATATTGTCTAGAGAGGTACCTCTCAGATCATTTGCACCCACATTGTCTATGACTGAGTCATTCTGGTACTTGTGGTCCAATGACCTGAATGGATGCATAATGTGGTGGATCCTAACCCCTGATAAGCAGCTGACCCTGACTTTCTCATTACTCAACCTGGTGAGAAGGACATCAGTGTGTCTCACGATGGAGGCGCCAATGACCAGAATGGTGCACTGTGTGGTGGCATGCCTTACGGGCTTAGAAGTAGAGGCTCCATAAGTTGTGGCTGTATGTGTTGATGTGGGTGTTGTTTTGAGAGTGCATTTGGAGCTGCAAAGGGTATTTGTTATGTGTACTTCATCTAGGAGGTCTTTGGGGGTTAGGAAGGTTACATTTACGTGCATCAGCATATGTAGGTCTTTATGTCTGTTTTGAATTGTGAGTGATGGGTGCAGTGTGTGTATTACTGACAACCTTATTGACATTAGGAGTACTTTTGTGTGAGAGCTTTGCCTCAAGAGACATTGTGTAAATACATCTCTCACATACCATATTAGCTTTTTTGAGAATTGACTGGTTGTCAGTAAACTTGAGGCAATTTCTACATTGCCTCAGGATGCCATATCCACCAAGCTGGTAACAGAGATTGTGGGAAAGTTCATATCCATGGCAACAGACCCTTTTTTATTGATTAGACAGTTGGAATGAGAATATAAAGCAATATCAGGAGTATCCAGTTTGCAACTCTGGGGACAGTGCTTGTCACTGCAAACTAGTCCTGTGTGCCATTAGGCATTGGAGAAATTTCAATTGTGCTTTTACAAGAAAAATATCACTAAAGATGTCTGTGTCTATAGTGGACACTGCTAAAGACTTGAGGGGAAACTAATACATAGACTCTGAAAAGTTAAGGATGAAGTATTTAGAAAGATATTCTGAATTTAGAACCAATGAAGCAGTACTTACTGAAAACAGAGAGTTAGCTTGTCAAGAATGATGGAAAGAGGGGAGACGCATGAATGGCTACTGCCTGGCTACAACTTGTGCTGGTCTCATCACAGCTTCAGTCTGCTAGGATATTATGCTCCTTTGCTTCTTCTCTCACCAGTAGCAAAACATTTGGACCAATCCCAAGATGAGAAGCAGGCCACAGCCTGTTTGGTGATCTACAGTCTTGTCCCAGAGATGATGCAAAGGTTTGTAGGCTTGTTGTAGACTTTTCCTGGTAGATGCCTTAAATATCCACCAGACCAATCAGGAACGTCAAGCACAGACACTCACTGCTCAACCAGAAACAGTCAGGAATCAATGCACTTTGCTCCTTCTCTCACCAGGAGCAGAATATAAGCACAAATTCCAAGCTGTCACCTGTGAAGCAGTTATTAGGCTTTCTGGTGTTCAGCAGTCTCCAGGAAATAATGTCCCTGTGATCCTTCCCTCACCAGGAGAAAATAGAAGAACTAATCCCAAGATGAGTATTGAGAGGCAGAATGTGGGCTCTCCAATAATTGATGGCCTTGTGTTAGATGTTGCAGATTTTAAAGGTAAGCACTGCAGTGTGCACTAAGCAATTAGAAATGAAAGAGGGGTAACAATTTTAGCTATCTAAGTGGAGAGGCACTAATTTTAAAAGAGCAAGATAGATTGGAAGGGGGTGGGCACTTTTGTTTTCTGGTTCTCTGGAATACAGTGGGATGCCCAATAAATTTAAATAGTTGAAGGTGAGTGATTTCACAAAATGATGATTTTGCGCTTACTCACATCAGTCAATGGAAGGGGAGAGAGAAAGAGATATGTGGTCAAATTAACATAAGGGGTAGGTAACTAGAAAGATGCCTTCAGACCCCTATAAAATCAAGTGTAAAATATAAACAGATTTTTGATTAATAAATGTCTACTTTTCTAGTTGTAATGTGGATCACACAGTCAGTATATTTCAAAATAAATCCAGTCCTTCTCAGAGTGTCTCCTGCAATTAATGTTGCATAGGAACACAGAGATACAGATAATGGATTATCTTCCCTCTGCCATTTTTTTTTTTTTTTGCGTGTGAAATAATATATATGATTAGTTAAAGACTGTGTTGTTTGTAAGAACAGCAACACCCACACTGTGCTGTTGGTGTATTCTTATTGGAAAACAGCAAAACAAAATGCACTGCATATAGCATATACTGTATGTCACTGATCCAGTCAAATAGGTTCATAGGTAGGTACTAGGCTATTGGCCCTAGGGCCTATACAAGCCTAGCCAAAAAGATACCCTGGCTTTTGCCACCCAAGAAAATTATTTTCCTGTGCCCCTGTCAAGCAGAACCACAGAAGTGATCCCTGGTGTGAATTTCCTATTACCCATCCAATCATCAAGATTTTTCTTGAAGAGTGCTAATGAGGAGCTCTGTTTGACATAGATAGGTAGTCTGTTCCAGAGTATGAGAAGTCTCTGGGACAGGAATCTATCCCTCCAGCATGTTCTGTTTATTGTGGTGACAAGGTTTAGGTCCCTAGAGCATGTAGCTCGGAGGGATTGGGATTTCTTTAAGTGGAGCATGTCCAACAGCTCTGGGTTTGACATAGCTTTGTATGTTAGGCAGAGATCGCCTCTGAGTAGGCGATATGCGACGGAGTAAAGCTTGAGTTTTTTGAGTCGGTCTGAGTAAGGCGTCTGTTTGAGGCCAGTAATCCTCTTTGTGAGGTATTTTTGCGGCCTTTCCAGTTGTTGTAGAGGTCTTGTGAGGTACATACCAAAAGGGGCATTGTATTCTATAATGGGTCTAATGAGTGATGAGTAGAGGGGAACAATGACCTCTATTTTTCTGGATGAAAAACCTTTTGTGATGAGGTGTGCCACGTAGAAGGATTTCCTGACCACTGTGGCGATGTGATTATCAAAGGAGAGACTACTGTCCACCTGTGTCCCAAGGTCTCTTATCACACTTTCGGTGTTTTGTAGACTACCGCCTATGTGGTAGTTCATGGGTACAGAGTTTTTACCAAAGGGGATGACAATGCACTTTTTGGCACTGAGCTTGAGACCATGGCTTTGACACCAGGCATCTGTCTCAGTGAGGCCCTTTTGTAGGATGTCCACATCATTAGAAGTTTCGATTATGGCTCCTAGTTTGCAGTCATCTGCGAATTTAGTTAGCCAAAGAATGCTGGAAACAATGGCATTCTTTTACCAGGTCAGTAGATGAGGTCTTGCTTCATCCTTACTTCGTGTGTGCATTGACATAGCTATAACTATGTTTTGTAGTTGACATATGACTGGAGGTCCACATTAAACCACCTCCAACTACATGCATTATCTACTCATAATGCCAACAACTGAATCACTTATTCCCGACTCTTTGGAATCCATTTTCTTAAAACTGAGAGCTATTACCCAAGCTGTAAGCATATAAAATCTTCTAAACCATGCTGTCTCTTTGTAAAACTTTCAGTTTAGTGGAAATTATTCTTAAAGTGGATGGCAGCACAGAAGTTGAAACTTTAGACTCATCTCAATCAACTATCCAGTATAAAAGCAAGTATTGATTCACTCTTGAGTTATTGACCATGGCTTCGCAAGATCTCCTGAGAAAAGCATACCTACATAAATACCAAGTCATGAGACAGTTGTTCCAAGCACGTTTTCATCCGGGTGTGCCATCACTAGCATACAGCCAACACCCCTGCATGTGTCAGTGCTCCTATAAAATCAGTAAAATATAAAACATGACCAAGCATATTGTGAGCTACAGCAACTGCAAATACTGTGTTTATGTAGAAACATTAAAAATAGTTTTAGTGATGCTACCAAAAAATAAATATTATACTTAGCTCTGTTTTAATGTGCTATATGTGGGGCCTCAAACAGATAATGAATTACCAGCAATGCTGACAACTCAGTGTTCCAGTTTTTAGATGGCATATAGCTACTAAACCAGTTACAATGATCAAGTAAGCTGCTACTACATATATTGCAAGATTTACTGGCAATGTTTTATTATACTGATTTCCTTAACTTTCTTCTGAGAATCAGTTTGTGTGAAACTCCACCGTAGAACATTCAGGCCACACATTAGTTTATATGCTGGGTTACTTATTTGGGTTTGGAAATATATTGTTTTCGTTAGGTCAGAGAGATCTGGAATTTTTTTTGTGAACTGAGGATGATGTCGAAGATGGAGCTGGTGATGGTAAATGAAAGTGGATGGTGAAGATTGAGGAGAAGGATCATTTTGATTGATTGTGGTCATTCGGGTCTATAGGTGGCGGTGGTTGTGAGGACTGTGGGGTCGGAGGGTCTGGAGTGGAGATGCTGCAGTTTGTACCTTCCGTGCCTTTGGTCGGACTGGGACTTGGATGCTTCTAGTGCTGGAGAGAGATGCTGCAGTTGAAGCTTCATGTGCCTGCAGTTGGTTCAGGACTTGGTTGTAGCTGGTGCTGGAGTGAGAGATGCTGCGGTTGAAGCTTATGTGCCTTTGGTGGCTCATTACTGTTGTTATTATGTGTATCTGTTCCGTGTTGCTATGTTAGTGTTAATGTTTGTGTTTTTATGTTGAGCTTGGAGGAATGTAATTTCATTCAGCTGTGCACTTTTTTGACTTCTGACTTTGACTTTTTACTTAAAAACACTTTGTTGAATAATCTAATACAAAAGATTATACCTGACAATTTTGTTTTCAGTAGATTGTTGTAAATTGTGTTATGCTGAGAGAAAATGCCTATGATAGGAAATGCACATTCTAATCTGGGGGGTAAGGGGTTCGTTGCAATAACTTTTCTTGCTTCATTTGTGAGAATATTTGCCATTTTACAGCATTTTTTTAAAATTGATTTAAGAGTTCTGGTTGATTGAAATTCAATGTGTAGAGTGAAAGAAAGACTTTCATTTAATTTTTGTTATGGTATGTTGGTGGGTCACATATGGTATGGAATGCAACCAGTCATATCATCATTCAGACATAAAGCTTAATGTTTTTTTTTTGTTCTTTTTTTTTTTTTACAGTGAAAAGTGTTCTGTGCATCCCCTGCATGGACAACTTCACCCCTCCTACTCTCCTTATTTACATAAACTAATTCCATGATTGCATAAACTTTGAATCATTATAAGGAAAGCAGGCAACAGAAACAATGCCAGCAATTATTTTCTATGACAGACCACTATAGATGCTTACCAGATAATTGATTTGTGAATATCTATAGCCTGTTGATCTATTGATGAGGTACAGCTCATTCCAGTTGTGATCAACAGGTTGCATCCTCATTTACTTTATACTCACTCACTAGTAAAAAAGCCAGTCATCTCAGGTGTTATGATAAGTGTCAGAGTTGGTTCCTCTTAGAGATTAGGTATGTAAGTTGTACAGTGCTTCTTGTATGGATAGGGGGTCATAAAAGTGCATTTAGTCATGTGTTCTATGACCAGCATAGTAGAACAGACAGTGGGATCTGGAATTGGTTTGCCACATGGAAGGGTAAGCATACATAGCAGGTGCAGCTGGTATAATGCAGATGCCACATGTCACCAGTAGGTGCTGCTGTATGTGTTGTATTATAGTCATGTCTTGTGTCTGAAAGTCTATGTTTCTGTTACAGATGTTAAGACATGTGCCGTGACCCAGGCATTTGTGTGAGTGCCACCTCCACACAGAGACACAGAAATAACCAGCGATGGGACAGGCCCCTCTTCCTGTAGTGCTGATTCTTTTGCATCCTACAGAGTTGATGATGTCACTGTATGTGCTGTTGTAGCAGAGTCAGCAGCAAATACTGTAGTACCGCATGTTGCCATTGTGCCATGATGGTCACTGGATGCCAATGGTGTGGGCGATGCCAAATGTTGAGTGCTGCTGTTGCACATTCTGCAGATGGCCCTAGCCCTGCATACCACATCTATCAGGTCACCAGATGTGGGTGTGATGTGGCCGTCATGCAGGGCAGACAACAGGTGACTGATGAAGTTAGGGACACACTGAAAGTACCAGACTAAAGTTTCATTTCTATGAATCCCATATTTTGGATGTTGAAGTGGTTGAAGATGCCAACTTTGTGCCATTCCTGCATGGGATATTATCTATTGTGGCCTTACTTCACTGAGCATGTGATCTTGTAGTCACTGGAGCTATTACTGTGAATGTTGCTACTGATATCGATCAGGTAAAGCAGGAAAGGATTTTGAGGAAAGTGTTGTTTCATACAGCCATATGGTTTTGGTACTACAGGAGAGAGATAGCAATATGAACAGACTGGTACATGATCTGTGTGGATTGTATGAGTAACAGAACTGCAGGCTACCATCATCTAGCAGCCCTTAAGGCACAATACAAACTTGTGACACTTGAGCAGGGATGTATGTGTGATCTCTGATGCCGTTTCAGAATGGGTGCAGCAAGAGGTGACATTACAGATGTTCTGTACCCTGCATAGTACAGGATGTATACTGTCATTACATAGACTGGAAAATAGTGCCCCCCAGTTAATTCTCACAAACCTTTGCACAAGTTTTAAAGCCTTTGGCCTGCTCTTTGGAAGTCATCCCTACACATCCTGTCAGTTGCTGCTAGGTATGTCACTCCTGCAAAATGCTCACGCCTTGATGGCACATGGCAACTCTCCTGGTACAGTTAAAAAAAAAAGTAATGGATTTGGATGAAGGTTCAGGGTAGTTCAGCCTTCCCCAGAAGTCAGTGCCACACAGAGTACTGCTAATACTGCACATCCTGTTGGGGGTATACGTGGTGTTGGACATTTATGATGTAAAACCGATCACAGCTAGGGAAGCGTACATCTGCCATCTCATCTTTTACAAGATAAATGATTAAATTATGGATATTCTAAGTTATTCCATGAGTACATCTTCTGACATGCAACTTACCTGCAGTTACCTATGCTCCCTAGTTCACATCATGTTCTCATAGCTGCATATAGGACTAACACCTGCACTTACTTCTGGAAAACACTTGCAGTTTGAAGTTATTTTGCATTTGCTGTGCATGTTTGTTACTACTGTTAGTTAGGCTGTCTGGATTGTGGTATGGCCACCCGATATTCATAGCCACTACCAAGCTGTTTGTGGCATAGCGCTGCTGTAGTTGTAGTCAACCAATTTGTCTGTCTGTCTATCCATATGCACACACAACTGTGGCAAGATTATCTGTCACCCTGTGCAGCTTCCTGATCCTGCGCCTAGCAAGCCATTTGCTACAAATGTAACAAGTAGCTGGCTACAATTGAATAATACAAAGCACTTTAACTATGATCACAAATACAGTATCTGCATTCATTTCTAAATACCAGTGCAGTACGACTGCCTAATCTGCATCTGCTGATTGTGCTCCCTAACACCATGAACCAGGAGCAGCTTCTCCCTTCACTCTACCATAACTATGTGTCTGCACACACATACACATACACACACACACACACACACACACACACACACACACACACACACACACACACACACACACACACACACACACACACCTATATATTTAACTTGTAGTATGGAGGGTGTTTTGTGTTAAACCAAACAGTCTCTGGAGTCAACTTTATGATTTAAAAATCATATTTATTGATAAATAAATGAAGTTCAGAAAAGAAATACAGTGCTTATCAAACAAGTAAGTCTGAAGTCCAACATAAATAAAACACAGTACTTAAACAGACATCAAGAAAGCAGAGTAGCTCTCTTCCAAACTCCTATAACAGGATCAACAAAACATCTTTGCCTTCTACCAAGGCAGTCATAAATCCATTGGGTTTCTCCTCTCAACAGTCAGGTCCGTACTCTTATAGGAATACCCTCTAGATTTCCATTTTTCTTCCTTCTGCTCCAGTTAATTCCAACTGCAGTCCTTTCTAGACCCTCTTAAGACCCAAAGGTCACAAATATGATGTGCACTAGGGCACACCTCAATATGCAAATTTTCTTTCATTATATCTGGCACCCAAGAAAGTTAGTTTCCTGAGCCCCTGTCGAGCAGAGCCACAGAAGTGATCCCTGGGGTGTATTTCCTATTTCCCATCCACTCATCAAGATTTTTCTTGAAGAGTGCTAATGAGGAACTTTGCTTGACATAAATGGGTAGCTTGTTCCAGAGTATAGGAAGTCTCTGGGACAGGAATCTATCCCTCCAGCATGTCCTGTTTATTGTGGTGACAAGGTTTAGGTCCCTACAGCGTGTTGCTCAGAGGGACATAGCTTTATATGTTAGGCAGAGATCTCCTCGGAGTAGGCGATATGCTACAGAGTAAAGCTGGTGTTTTTTAGACAGTCAGTGTACGGCATCTGTTTGAGGCCAGTAATCCTTTTTGTGAGGTACTTCTGTGGCCTTTCCAGCTGCTGCAGATGTCTTGTGAGGTACATTCCAAAAGGGGTGTTGAACTCTATAATGGGTCTAATGAGTGCCGAGTAGAGGGGGAACAATTACCTCTTTTTTCCTGGATGAGAACCCTTTTGTGATGAGCTGTGCCACGTAGAAGGATTTCCTGACTACTGTGGTGATGTGATTATCAAAGGAGAGACTACTGTACACCTTGGACCCAAGGTCTCTTATCAGACATTTGGCATTAAGTAGACTGCCGTTTATGTGGTAGTTCATGGGTACAGAGTTTTTATCAAAGGGGATGACAATGCACTTTTTGGCATTGAGCTTGAGGCCATGCCTCTTACACCAGGCATCTGTCTCACTGAGGCCCTTCTGTAGTATGTCCACATCATTTGGGGACTCAACTATGGCTCCTTGTTTGCAGCCATCTGCGAACTTCATTAGTCAGAGGCCTTCTGTGTTAGCCTGTACTTCAGAGAAGTAGATACCAAACAGGAGAGGACCCAAGACTGAACCCTGTGGTACTCCGCTTGTCACTGGTCTGAAGTTGGATTTGGAGTCTGCTACTTTTACAGTGTGGGTTCTGTCAGTGAGCCAGTTGGCAACCCATCTTGTGACGTAGGGATTTATACCTAGTTTAGTGAGTTTAGCTATAATTCCAGAATGGGGGATGGTGTCAAAAGCCTTGGCGAGGTCAAGATAGGCTGTGTGAACCACCTTACCCTCGTCTACGGTTTTGGTGACTGGCTCAAAGAAGTTGATCAGATTCAGAAGGCATGATCTGCCTTTCACAAACCCAAACTGGGTGGGGTCCAGAGTTTGGAGTTTACCAATGTCTTTGTTTATGAGTTCCATGATGATACATTCCATGGCCTTGCAGACCAGGGTTGTCAGGCTAATAGGGCGATAGTTCCCAGGATCAGTGGTGGCTCCCCCTTTGTGGAGTGGGATAACTGTTGCTGTGTGTCATTCAGTGGGCACAAAGCCTAACATTAGACTATGATTGAACATGGTGCTTAGGTGGGAAGCCAGTTCATTCTGAAGTTCGTGTAAAACGCAGAATGAAATGTTGTCCGGTCCCATGGATGCTGTGTTTTTGGTTTTAGAGAGTGCAGCTTTTACCTGCATAGATGTGATTACAGAGACTCTGCATTCTTCTTATATAGATATGGGCCCTTTAGGGGGTGAGGGGGGGGGGGTAAAGTTAGCACTGAACCTATCTTCCAGGATGTTGGCAATATCAGTTGGTTCTGTCATTTTCATGCCATTGTGCTGTAACTCAGAGCAGACCTGGGTGTTGCCATTGAGATTCTTGACATAGCTATAGAATGCTTTGTGGTTGCCCATAGAATCAGTGGCAATTTTATTTTCATAGCTAGCTTTGGAGGATCTTATAAGGGATCTCAGCTTCTTACTGAGGCTGACCACTCATGTGATTTTACTCTCTGTTTCAACAGTTGCTTCCTTCTGCTGTAGAGTTTGTTTATGGCAGGGGACCACCAGATTGGCTTCCTTTTTTTTGGAGGATAGCATCTTGGTTCTGTTTGGGATAGCATGATCCATGCACTCGTGTAAGTGCTTATGGAGTGCATTTGTGTAGGATTCAGCAGTCGTAACTGTATTGTCCATCTGCATGGGTGTCATGAAGTTCACCAGTTCTGTCTTAAGAAGCATGAAGTTGGCTATGGATACATTTTGTTACCGTGGTTTCCTTAATGGTGGGTGGGGGCGGGATGCGGATATCTAGGGTGATTAGCTTATGGCTGGATCTGACCAAAGAGGAGGTGACTTCAGGTGTGGAACACCGGTCACTCATGTTTGTAATGACTAGATCAAGGATATTGTTGCCCCTGGTGGAGGTGTGGATAAGATGATCCAGGGCATTGGAATTTATGAATTCCAGAAAGCATTGAGTGAAGGAGTTGGTACATGAGTAGTTTTCCCAGTTAATGGTGGGGTAGTAGAAATCGACCATTATTAGGGTGTTTGGTTGAACCCTAATATTTTCCAGTATATCAAGAAAAGAGGAGTGTGAATCCTGGGGCATGGTGGGGGATCTGTAGCAAGCTACCATTTGGATTCCAGTTTTGGCCAGAGTTAGTTGCACTTGGATAACCTCGGATGCATTATGCTGCGCAACTAGCCCGGAGGTGTGGATATCCTTAATGAATATGGACACACCTCCACCTTTGATGTTCTGGTCCAGGTTAGATGGCAGAAAGGTGTGGTATGAGTTATAGCCTGGTAATGCAGGGGTGCTCTCCAGAGCCTTGAACCAGGTCTCAGTCACTGCACAGATATCGATGTTCTCCATTTTAAGGAGTGCCTTTACTGAGTGCATTTTGAGATTTAGACTTCTAGCATTGAGTAGCATTACCCTCAGTTTTTGCTTACCTGTTCCTGTTACAGTGGTGAATTTGTCATTTGAACCTTGACTAACAAAGGCACTATAGGGGTGGCCAGACCCTTAGCCAGTATCCGGAATCCCAGGGGCGACACGTGCAGGCCATCTCTGGCAAAGCATCGTGGTCTGTCGACCATGTCATCCCAGGCAGACAGATACTGGATCCCCTTCAAGACACCAAGCACCACTCTGGTACCTGACCTTTCTTGTACAGCACATTTAAAAGGACTGGCCAGCACTATTCTACAGTATCTATATCTACATCCACCTATCTATCTCTATATACACGCACGCATACTTAAAATGCAGTTTATTAGAAAAAGCAGCTCCATAATTATTACAACTATTGGTATGCAACATTTTTACAGCCACAGATATTTACATTATTCACCAGGAACCAGGAATAAGCAACACACTGAATAAGCAAAGGAAACCAGCTGTAAACAGAACCATCAAGGAGTCCCAGGCAAATTCAACCAAAAACAATTTAATTGAACTGAGCGCTTTCATCTAGTGTTACAAAGACTTCATCAGAGTTAGCTTAACAGGTGAAACGAGCTTCATATATACAATACCATTAATTAGTCACATGACCACACACAACCATACAAATAATTAAAACAAGTTTTAAACTAAACCTTCCCAAGAAAAACATTTAAAATAAAACTAAACTCTACAAAAATTCCTATCATAGTATACATTTTTAACTTAACTTTATTCTTCTTCGATTAAATTGTTTTTGGTTGAATGGATGGGAAATAGGAAATTCACCCAGGGATCACTTCTGTGGCTCTGCTCGACAGGGGCACAGGAAAATAATGTTCTTGGGTGGCGAAAGCCAGGGTACCTTTTTGGCTAGGCTTATATAGGCCCTAGGGCTAATAGTCTAGTACCTACCTATGAACCTATGAATTTGCCTGGGACTCCTTGGTGGTTGTGTTTACAGCTGGTTTGCTTTCCATATTTACATTATTATTTATTTATTGCATGTACTATAGTCATATTTGGTGTCCACAATTTATGTATGCACTATATAACCACATGTGACCTAAGCAACAGTTAGTTACACAAAGTGGCACAACTTAATCATTTTCCTTCGGATTCTTGGATATGATGAGAGGAGGTGTGTGTCTGTGTATGCTCATGTGAGTTTGTTTCCGTATTGTGTGTGTGTGTAAAATGTAGGTAGGGGATTCTGCATATGGAAAAATGTGATATCTTTGCTTGGGCACAATTTTCTATACTGTTTGAGTAGTAATAAATGTATAAAACTTCTCAGTAGTCTGATGTGAATAAGAAAAAAGAAAAAAATGTGGGGAGTAATATACTTCTGTGGTCAGGTAAAGTAAAAAAAAATTAATTCTCTAATCAAACATTTGACATTACTAGATCCGTGCTGTACAATGCTGACAGTCATGTTTTTGCGGTTTTGCATAATGATAGTAAACCATCTAACAAGGTGTCTACAGAGACATTTGGAAATTGCATATCCATGTTGCCCAGACCTGTATTAGTGTGGGCCATTAGGGTTTGAGGACTGAGTTTTAAAAAGGTTTCCTAGGGTGGCTTCTAGGGTTAGGGACTATAGTTGAATTGTACTAGGATATGGTATTATATAGTGATAGTATAGGTTTACTATCAGTATGTTGAACATGCCTTGTGTGAAACTTACTTGTGTGGTATTCAGAATGCAGAAAACCCATTGGCAGAAAGTTGTAATGTCGACTCTGGAAGACTGAAGACTGGACAGTGTGGATTGGGAGATTTACCCTTTTCTGCACTGTTGTGCGATCTTGGAGGTGGGATATATAAGTGGCAGGGGGGTGGGGTGCAGGGGGGCTTGCCCCCTGCAAAAACATGACTGTCAGTGCTGTACAGTATGGATCTGGTCCGTACGTACAGCTGCAAAGGGGACACCGGACTGCAGAAGTCGAATTCGACTTCTGCATTAGTGTCGATATTTCACCCTATGTTATATTACAGACATCGAACATATAAACCACATTTTTGGTAGGTTTACGTTCTGATGTTTGATGTTTTAATACTAAACCGATAGTATATGGTATTAATGCTATCTGATGTACAGGCTAGCTGCTCTGAGCTTAACTTTGTGCAATGCATCATTAAACGGCAGGTTACAGTCCTAGCACTAGTTTTACAGGTAAACATCTGTATTTTCCAACTCAGATAGACCAGGCCGCCACCTACTGCCACTAGATGAAATATCCAGTCCTCTTAATATAAAAGCTCAAAAAGATTGCTTGAGTGTGTATGCTGCCACAAAACTCCAGTGGCCTAATGCATAAGGCATTTCCAATTTCCAAATGTCTCTGTAGACAGCTTGTTAGATATGGGCATCCTGAGACAATGTAGCAGTTGTCAGCTTGGTAGATATGGGCATCCTGATACAATGTAGCAATTGTCAGTGTGGTAGATATGGGCATCCTGAGACAATGTAGCAATTGTCTTATGTTCACCGCCAATCTTTGTGTATATATACACAGTTTCCTTGGAGGCAAAAAATCTTGCATACAAACATGGTTGTCAAAAACACACACACTAAATCCACCACAGTGTCCTTACACACATAAACCACCGTATGCTGAGGCACTTAAAAGCTATCTCCCCAAACCCCAAAGACCTTGTAAGCCTCCAAACAGCAATATCTATCCTCAGCAATCTCTAAAGCATAAACCAGAAGCAACACCAAACAATGCACATAAGCCTACATCCAATGGACCACCAAATAATAAAGCTTATAAGGCAAGCAAACAAAATCACAGAGGACTCTACTGTACAACACACAGATGCCCCACTCACCAGACTGGAATAGTAGAAGATTATGGTAATTTGCTTATCTGGAGCCAGGACCCCTCAAGTTACACACTCACTCAGATCATTGCACCACAGGTACCATATGATTCTATCATAGTCCATGTGGGCATAAATGACCTGACATATTCCTCTCTGGATTATATGAAGAGAGACATTACAGGCCTCTCTGAGTATGTGTCACACACTAGTATGCGTCTTGCATTGAGCAGCATTCTACCTTCACCAAGGATGATGCCACAGTATGAACAAAGAATGACTGACTTTAATGATTTGCTTAGTCAGTTCAGGGGGATTCAATATCTGTCATACTAGGAGGACAGGGTCAGCAGACCACATTGCTTTGCCAAAGATGGCCTGCACTTGCTCCCCATGGGTTTCCGGATTTTGGCTAAAATTTTATCCATCCTCTTAAAGCCTTTTTTTAGGCAATGTCAAAGTGACAAACCTACCAATGTAGTAATAAAATACAAAGGAGCCAAAAGGTGTTATTGCTTAATGCTAGGAGCCTTACCAAGAAACTCCATGCCCTAGAAGCTCTCCTCACTCTGGAGACTATACAAGCTGCACAAAGTACTCCAGTAGTGTAAGGTTACAGTGCCTTCCACAAATTTAGACCATCAGCTGCAAAGACAGGGACTAAAAGTGGAGATGTCTCGAGCTACATTATTAAAAGTATACCTCAAGGTTGGATAAACAAGATGATACCCTGGAGTTCATCCACATGCAGATTACCTAGTTAGAGTCCCTTACCATATCTTAACAAGCTGTAGGTCATCATCTATGTCTCAAGAATCTGACAACTCTTATCTAGACCTACTGGAGGCACTCTCCATCTAACAAAACACTTTATTCGTGGGAGACATTAACTATCCCTCTATGGACCGGGAAAAGTACACTGACTCCAACTTGCAGGCACATTTTTTTCCTGGACTTTATTAATACAAATGCCCTTGACCAGTTATTGCACACTTCAACCAGAGGTTCAAACATTCTGGACCTTGGTTATACCAATATGGGAGACCAGTGCCCCCCCCCCTACATATCACATCCTCCCTGGTGAGGTCAGATAATAAAGCTGTCTCATTTGAAATAAAAAACAGCTTGGAAAACCCAGAAAAACCTGTTACAGTTAGAAACTATTCTAAAGCAAGTTACGTCCTATTGAGCGACAGTTTGTCAAAATTCAGTACCACACCCAACCCAGAATTCACAACAGCCTATGCAGAATTATTCACATACACACTGTTCAAACATGTAAATGGCTGCATAGAGGTTGCTGTACCTACCAGAAGTAAGTCTAACCCCCCCCCAAAAAAAAAAAACACACTACTGGAATCCTAATATTAATGGGATATATAACAAAAGGAAAAAAGTCAGGGCCAAACTCAGAAACAGCAGCTCTCATAATGATAAGAGCTCACTAATAAAACTAAACAGGAAACTAAGAGGACTAATTAAATCCAACAAGGCCAATTATAAGGTCAAGACAGCTTCTCAAGATAAAGACAACCACAAAGCCTTCTACAGCTATATACAAATCCTCAAAGGTAACATGCATCAGTGTGCAGAACTGGTAGTAATGTCAACCACTTTCACTGAGCAGAGTGACATAGCAAATCTGCTGGCCAGCAAATTCAGCTCAAACTTCATCAAACACCTGTTTAGCGAAGCCACTCTTCATCGAATGGCGAATTTTAACTACAGCAAACCAGTGGTTGGCCACCATCTGGAATTTTCCCTTTCCCCCACTGTTGTGCGATCTTGGAGTTGGTGAGTTGGTGTATTTAGTTAAGGGGTTGGGGGGGGCATGGTCCCACACCTTGGCAGGTTTTACATTTTTTTTTTTTTTTTTTTTTTTTTTGGTCACTTGGTTGTCCAACTGCTTCTTTGCCCTGCTTAAAATTTGCTGTTCAGTGAAGAGTGGCTTCTCTAAACAGATGTCTGACAAATGGCTATTCAGTGAAGAGTGGCTTCTCTAAACAGATGTCCGACAAATGGCTATTCACTGAATAGCCATTCAATGAAATAAAATAGACCCGCTGTCCTCTGTTTGCTTGGTACATAGCCTGGTTTGAGGTTGTAGTTGAAAACTGACTCAAGTAGTCCTACTAGGTCATGTTTCAGGCTAGTTAGGTGACAAAATAAAATAGACCTGGAAGACAGCAATGGTTAGCCCCCTTTCACAAGGGTGGACCAACAACTGACTCCAGGAATTACAGACCCATTCTGACGGGTTTAATATGAAAAGCCAAGAAACGAATTATCATGGAAATGATCGGCAAAGTTACTGGAAACCTACAGACACTGGAACCATCCTAGTTGGTTTTGTCAAAGGAAGGTTATGCCTACTTAACCTAATAAACTTCTTAGAATAAGGTAACCAAGTCAACGAGTGAAGGGAAAACTGTGCATATCACCTACCTAGACCTGGCTAAGGCATTCAGCACAATCCCACAGGTATTATGGACAAACTCAATGAACTAGGCATAAATCCCTACGTAACTCACTGGATTGTCAACTGGCTCATAGGTAGGACCCAAGAAGTCAAGTCTGGTGAGACCACCTCCACCAAAAAGCAGGTAACCAGTGGAGTTCCACATAGCTCTTGCTGGGCCCACTGCTGTTTGTCATCTACTTCTCAGAGGTCAAGGCTGATGTCAAGGGCCTCTGACTCACCACGTTCACAGATAACTGCAAACTGGAAGCTATCATAAATTCCCCCTTGACACTAACATCCTGGAAGAGGGTCTAACACAGATAAATGACTGGTGTCAAAGCCACAGATTAAAACAATGCAAAGAAGTGCATTATAATGTCATTTTGGAAAATGTTTACCCAGGCAAATTACTCTATTGATAAGACACTCCTAAGAGTTGACCCGGTAGTTAGAGATCTGGGAACATATGTAGTCAGTAATCTGGCCTTTGATCAACACATAGCCAAGATGGTAAGAAAACCATTCTGTGTTGCCCAATTTATAAGTAAGGGTATGGCATCCAGGTCCAAGGAAGTTATTGTACCACTTTACTCATCCCTTATCAGACCCATCACTGAGTGCAATGCCCCCTTTGGCATGAACCTGACTAGGCATATGGAATGCCCACGGATTTTTCCCCACCAAGAAAATTCAGGGTATTAACACACTGTCAAAATGAGCAGCACCAGTAACACTAGATCTGGGGATTTGAACTTTGCTTGCAACATTAACAGAACATGTTGGAAATACAGATATGTTACTCAAAGGATCCCCGTGCTCTGGAATAGGTTCGCCATTCATGTAAAGCAGAGTCCATCCTTAACCCTATTTAAACATACCTTGACCATTGGATGGGAAATTGCAAATTTATTCCTGGACTGACCCCCATATCTCTTATAGACAGAGACTGACAGTAAACATTCCCCAACTAACACTGGATTGGTAATCATAAATTAATCTCCAGGCTTGCCACCATGTCTCTTATAAAAAAAGCCAAATGTAAACATTCTCTAAATAACAGCCCCCCACATAACCTGTTAGCAACCTCCTATTAAGCATACCCCACCCCAGTTAAGATGCACATGTTATAAGGGGACACAACTGGGTTCGGTTGTGTGACTAGGCTTATAAAGGCCCTGGTGGTAATTTGCCTAGTATATATCTATGAACAACCCCATGCAGGCTGCAGTAGAGCTCACCTCTGTGAAAGAACTGACATTGCAAGCACTTGGGATTCCACCATCTTTCAGGCATCCTGCCACATGCTCTTCCAAGGAGGCTGAAGGGTTGTGATCCCCCTATCACTGGAACATACTCTCCTGTTTTCCTTTTGGAACTGGAGACCACTACCACATTCTGTCAATATACAGGTGCTATCCCAGCCCCTGAGGAAATATGAAAAGGCATGCTACCCATGATATCCTAACAATGTATAGTGTTTTTAGCATTGCACTCCTGCAGACTTACTTTAGCAGAACTGATTGTCACTTTGCCTCATCTACTGAAATGGATCTATTTCCACCATTTGCTTCTAGCACTGCCTCATCAGAGAAGGGCATGTTTACTTATTCAGTAGTTCTTACAAAGATTTCTTTCTATGGCTTGTTAATTAGCCCACTTGAAGTCAGTATTTTTCAACCTGTGCTCAAAACAGTTTGTAAATATCTCACTCTGAACAACAGCTGTTCCTAGAATTATTGTCATGACAAGCACTGGCCACTCTTTTACCACAGCTCCTTACTACAACCTCTGTCAATGACCGATGTCTTCAACAGAGTCTGTTCATACTTCATTTCCCCATCCTCCCCCAAATACATAAGGGAAGCCTGTTTGGAGGAAGAAAATTAAGTCCCCCACCACAGAACAAACAGCTAAGCATTCCAAGAATGTCATCATTACAGTTTTGGGTTTCCCGAACAGCTGGCTTATATCACCGCCAAATGATCACATTATAGTACAGCATGTCTCTTGAACAAATACCTATGGAACATGGTCTCAGACACAACTACAACCACTAACCTTTGGCCCAAGGTGCTGTTGTACCGAGCACAGTTATGAGCATCAGTCGTTCAGGCATGGCGTTTTTTTTATAAGCAATCAATGATTAGCATAGAAGTCCAAATATAATTCTTCAACATTTGGGTTTAGCTAAGAAAAAAATCTTCCTCCCAATGACATCCACTAAAACTATCTCCAACATTAACCTGTGTGAAAATTAACTTTTCCAGGTATAACTATGGAATCTGTAGGTGGTACCCTCTCAAATAGTGAATCCACAGTCTAAGACGCCCAAATACTATGAGCAAATACAAACAGACAAAAATATTCCTTGATGCAACTCAAAGTCACAGTGAGGCAACCCCTTAATTTACTGATATAAATTCCCAACTGAACAGCACCCAAAAAGAGGCTTTTGTGCCCCCCCCCCCTCACTCCTACCCATGGCTTCTCCTGAAGGTCATTTCTGGAGAAGAGACACCACCCATGTTCAGGAAGTCTGGTTTCAGAACCAATGATGTGTACAGAGTTAATGCCAACTAAGTAAAGGTGGTATGTTGTATGTTTCAACCTCCCACACAGACTACTCCTTCTCCGGCAGTAAGATAACATCGCATGACACAATCTTCAGTTTTCATTACCTGCTTTAGCCTATCTAAATCAATTCTACTCATGCCACTTGAATGGCATTGTACCTGACCACCATCATTTGTCTTGTGGGTGGTAAGTCCACAAAGCTTTGTCAGACTGAAACCAACATCGATCATTTGTCCAGTTTGCACTTGTGTGACACCACTGCCAGGTCTGGTTCCTGGGATCCTGTACTTTTTTTTTTTTTTTTTTTTACTGAATTATCATGAGGGGCACTCTGGGTGAGCATTTATTCACCCCACTACCAACACTTTTTAATTGTGATCCTACCATTGGTATAAAGCTGCAGACAATTAAGTGGAGAACCAGAGAATAAATAAATTAATACTGTTCTCATAAGTATTATACTATCACCAAGAATGACACCATAATACAAAAAAATAAATAAAATAACTGAGTTTATTGGCTTAGCTATTGATGCCGCTCTGCAGGGTCCAGTATCTGCTTTCTTGGGGATGGCCTGCCCCTCTCTACTTGTGGCATTCATACATTGGTCAAAACTTTCTCCACCCCCATAGTGTATTTTCCAAAGAGCTATCTCTTCAAATGTTCAATATAATCAAACAAACTCAAAACTATATAAAAGTAGTGCTGCTCAATGCTAGTAGCCTGAATAAGAAAACTGCACTCCTTACAGGCTTTCCTTACCCTCAAAAATATAGATATCTCCACCACTACTGAAATATGGTTTAAATGTAGCGATAGCATTGTCTCAGTGCCTAGTTTCAGTAGGTACCACCCATTCAGACCAAGCTCTGAAAGTCACTGTGTTTTTGTTGGTGGCATATATCTATTTTTCTAAGAAGCCATATCAAGCAAGACACTAACCTTGAGCTCCTTTATATCCTAACTAACATCAATAGAAATCCATACCGTAATATTGCCAACTACCATATTCCCTCCACATCACCTGCAGACCATGAATATGTCTAACAAACTGTGATCCCTCCCCAATGAACTAAATTACTATCCTCCTGAAGGATTTCAACCACCATTCCATTAACTGGGTAACCCTTACTACTACCAATAAGTACGCACAATAAGTATGCACAATACTTCCTAGAATTCAAAAATGCTAGCTCCTTAAACCTAGGTTGCTTGCTCACATTCAAACTATAAACTTGCAAATACTGGATCTAGTCCTTACCAATATAACTGCACTACGCTCTACTGCTGTAGTTGCCCCTTCACTCACAAATGCTCACTCACATGATAAAACCTCATTTACCACTAAACCTTTCGGTCTTTATAGATTATTCAGTGGCAAGTCTATTGCAGCAAGCTGATCAACTAATGAAATTTAAGCACCCATTCCTCACACGGCTACATTCATGGACAGTTTCCATGTTCAGTTAATGCTTGCAATGTGATATTAGTCCCCATTAGGGACCAATAAAATGCTAAGTTCAGAAATAAACTATGGAGAAGTCCTAGTATAATCAAACTCTACAATAAAAAGAAGAAACTCATTGTCCATAAGAGGGAACTAAATACTCCAACCTCTAAAAGTGAAATCAAAATGAAAAAGAATTTAGAAGCAAACCTCAGTCATCCAGTGCTAACTATGAACTGAACATTGTCACCTACATAAAGGACAACCAAAAGGTTTTTCATAACTATGTCAGAAATCTTAGAAACAACACTCAGCACCCCATTGAACTAATACATAACACAAATGCATATTTACCTCCAAAGGACATAGACAACATATTAGCTATGAAATTAAATATAGTTCTGACTTTGCATCCTTATCTTCCTCTAAGGTTCTCTTGCATACTGGCAACTACCTCCCAGATCACCTCAGAGCAAGCCCTGAGGGAACTCTCCAGGCCAGAAAGACTAGCTTCATGGGTTCAAACAATGCACTAGATTGCTTTCTCATCAGCAGCAAGCACAGCATTATAGACTCATTATTAAACCTATTCAGGATTTGTCTGTCCACTGGATTCATGCCTGAGGTAGAGAGAGTGGTTGTAGTTATCCCACTCCCCAATTGAAGACCCACCACTGACCTTGGTAACTACAGACCTACAAGCCTAACCAGCCTTATCTGTAAAACAATGGAGCTCATCTTTATAGAACTTATTAACAAGGACATAGTCAGTCTACAGTCCCTTGACCCAAATCAGTTTGAGTTTGTTAAAAGTAGATACTGCCTTCTAAACTTAGTGTACTTCTTTGACAGGTTACTGATGCTTTTAATACAGGTAAATCAGTGCACACTGCTTACCTTGACCTGTCGAAGGCCGCTGACACATTTCCACATTTTAACATAAAACAGATGCTAATCAAAGTAAATGTAAGCCTCTATGTGACACGTTGGATAGCAAACAGATTGACTGACAGAACCCAACATAGTGTAGTGGGCACTCTCTCATCAAAAAAGAATTATTACCAGCAGTCCTTGAGCCACTACCTTTTAATATACAGTTCTCTGATGTCAAGACTGATGTTAAGGGCCTGGGGCTGACTACATTTGCATATGACTGCAGATTGAAGGTACTCTCTACCTCACCTCTAGATTCTCCAGGATGATTAATGCATACAAACAAATGGTGCCAGGCCCATGGTCTTAAGTTAAATGCCAATAAATCTAGTATACTATAGTACAGTTTATACAGTACAGTATAGTATAGTATAGTATAGTATAGTATAGTATAGTATAGTCCTTTGACAAACATCAGCAACCATGTGCCTACCACATATATGAAAGCTCAACAGTTATTAGGAATTGGGCACATTCATTGACAGTGAAATATTCTTTGACTATCATTTATTTATTTTATTTATTTTACATTTGTTGACTGGGAGAATCTGACTGGATGTGTGTCCATTTTCAGTGGAGGCCCGGGGAGAAAAGCTCCACAGTTTGTTAATAAACAACTAAGTCATTTAACATATACAAAGACCAAATATGAAAAAAAAAACATTTTAGCTTACAAAGAAAAACATTTTAGCATATAAATGTAGTAGAAGGACACATTACTTGCATGCACAGTAATATTTACTTGACCAGTAATGTTATAAACAGGAATATGCATAATTTACCAAGGGATATGCATAATTTACCAAGAACTGTATTTTGCGTATGGTGGTGTTAGAAATGGAGAGTGCAAGGAGTAGAAGAAAGTTGTTTAGAGCATAGTAAGACTGCTAGTAGATAAGTTAGCATAGTAAGACTGCTAGTAAATAAGTTAGCATAGTAAGACTGCTAGTAGATAAGTTAGCATAGTAAGACTGCTAGTAGATGAGTTGGCATAGTAAGACTGCTAGTAGATGAGTTGGCATAGTAAGACTGCTAGTAGATGAGTTAGCGTAGTAAGACTGCTAGTAGATGAGTTAGCGTAGTAAGACTGCTAGTAGATAAGTTAGCATAGTAAGACTGCTTGTAGATGAGTTAGCATAGTAAGACTGCTAGTAGATGAGTTAGCGTAGTAAGACTTCTAGTAGATGAAGTTAGCATAGTAAGACTGCTAGTAGATAAGTTAGCATAGTAACAGTGCTAGTAGATAAGTTGGCATAGTAAGAGTGATAGTAGATGAAGTTAGCATAGTAAGACTGCTAGTAGATAAGTTAGCATAGTAAGACTGCTAGTAGATGAAGTTAGCATAGTAAGACTGCTAGTAGATAAGTTAGCATAGTAAGACTGCTAGTAGATAAGTTAGCATAGTAAGACTGCTAGTAGATGAAGTTAGCATAGTAAGACTGCTAATAGATGAGTTGGCATAGTAAGACTGCTAGTAGATGAGTTAGCATAGTAAGACTGCTAGTAGATGAGTTAGCATAGTAAGACTGCTAGCATAGTAAGACTGCTAGTAGATGAGTTAACGTAGTAAGACTGCTAGTAGATAAGTTAGCATAGTAAGACTGCTTGTAGATGAGTTAGCATAGTAAGACTGCTAGTAGATGGGTTAGTGTAGTAAGACTTCTAGTAGATGAAGTTAGCATAGTAAGACTGCTAGTAGATAAGTTAGCATAGTAAGAGTGCTAGTAGATAAGTTAGCATAGTAAGACTGCTAGTAGATAAGTTAGCATAGTAAGACTGCTAGTAGATGAAGTTAGCATAGCAAGACTGCTAGTAGATGACATTAGCATAGCAACACTGCTAGTAGATGAAGTTGGTTACTATGAAGAGGTTGATAGAGCATTTGCTGAGCTGAGGAAACAGGTATAAAGGGTCAACCTGGGGGAAGGCATGAGCATAGTCTTTCGATAATAAGGTGTTCTTTTAGTATTTGTTAAAATGCAATGCTTGATTTTGCTGAGGTAATAGCAGGGAGCAGTGAGTTCCAGATTTTACCTATGTATAGAATATATGTATAGAAATGTTCTGTCATTCGTGGATTATGTGTTGTCATATAAAGACATGGAGCTCTGATTGTATATATGCCTCTGTACAGAAATATTTTTGTCATTTGTTGTATTTGTACTGTTATGTTATGGAGCTTTTCTCCCCGGGCCTCCGCTGTAAATGGACCTTGTTCCAGTCGGACTTTCCCGGTAAACAAATGTAAAATAAAAAATAAAATAAAATAAATGTAGTTAGGAAATAGGGAATCACCTGCTGAGTTGTTGGATTTGGTCATTTTGATTAATGTTTTGTCACTGGAGCGTAGTTGTCTGGGGTTTTCTTGTGATTTAAGCAAATTAGATAGTGCTGGTATTTTTCAGGCTATAGAAGGAGTTTCTGAGCGAAGACTAATTGATGGAAGGTAATGAGATTTGGAAGTTCAAGCCAATTTAGTTGAAGTAGTGAGTAGCAATGGTGGGAATGGTAAGGACTATTTCTGGCAAATCTGGCAATTTGATTGTAACAGGTGTCTAGTTTTGTGATTTCAGTTTTGGATAGGTCGGTGAAGATGGAAGCAGCATATAGAAGTGTGGATAGGAGCAGAGTTTGAGCCATGGTAATTTTAGCCTGTTGAGTTAGGTATGTTTTATTTTTGTAAAAACAGCCAAGTTTTCTGTGTATATTTTTGACAGTTTGCTTTCTGTGGTCAAACTTCAGTTTGTTGTCAATGGTCACTCCTAGTAGTTTTGAGCGGGAGTCTGGGGAGATAATGGTACCATCACTAGGCATAATATTGAAAATATCTGCCTCTAAGTTGGATTTGTTTGGTTTGAAACTTAATAATTTGGTCGTTTTGGGATTCAGTAACTGATTTTTACTGAGAAACCAAGCTTCAGTAGTTTTGAAGACTTGTTGAGTGATGGAGAGGAGTGTCATGGGGTTGCTGGCTGAACAGACTAATGTCGAGTCGTCAGCATATTATATGACAGTTGGATCTTGAGTGATGCAGTTGAGATCATTAATGAAGATGGAGAACAGCAGAGGGCCTAAAATTAACCCTTGTGGGACTCAAGTTGTGATAGTAAGCTGTGTGGATAGTTTGTTATCCCACCTGACTGCTTGCTGTCTGCCTAGTAGGCAATTCTGAAACCAGGCTAGTTAGTGATTGGATAGTCTGAGGTCTGAGAAGGGCTCAAGAAGTTTGGGATGGTTACCATGTTGAAGGCTTTTGATAGGTCTAAAAATACGGCTGATGTTAGTTTGCCTAAATTCCCATTTTAGTTGATGAGGTTAGTGAAGGAGAGGAGGGCAGTTGTTGTATTATGGGCTGGTCTAAACCCATGTTGGGTACGAGTGAGAAGTTGTTTTTTTTAAGTAGGTATTGCATAAGTTGATGGTGAATACATTTTTCCAATATTTTAGCTAGTGGGGATAACATGGCAATTGGGCGATAGTTGGTAAAGTCCGTGCAGGTGCCACCTTTGTGCAGTGGGATGACATATGCTGTCTTCCAGATTATTGGAATTTTGCTTTCTGTTATTAATCTGTTAAGAAGAATTGATATTGGGTAGGCTATGTCATTAGCGGCCATTTGAAGGTATTCGGCAGGAATGCTGTCAGCAGCTAGGGTAATTGATTTGAGTTGAGCTAATAGTTTTTTTTTACATAATTAGTGGGAATAGGTTGGAATTGGCAGGTGGTTTTTATACTGCTAGCAAGGTTAGAGTTGCTGGTAGTAGATGTTGGGGGTTGTTGATGAACTAGTTTTGAAATGGCTTCTGTGAAAAATTTATTAAATGCTTCTGGAATGTGAGTGCTGTCACTTACAGTGGTTGGTGTTGGGGTAATAGGTTTGCCAGGGTGGAGTAATTTATTTAACCCTGCCTAGAGTTTTTGGGGGTTGTTTTGGTGTCTATTTTGCAAATTTAGGAAATAGTTGTTTTTGTGCAGTAGAATTGCTTTTTTTGTTTCATTTCTGGGTTTTTAGAATTGTTGTTTGGTTGCTATGTTTTTTGTGGCTCTCCAGTGATGCCAGGCTCTATTTCTTTGAGTTATCATGCTCCTGGTAGTACTGGTGATCCAGGGGGCTATGTTCATTTTTTAGTTTTCTTGTACGTGGAGGGGCATGGGCATTTAAAATTTTAAGGAAGGTAATGTTAAATAGATCAACAGCTTCGTCTAGTGGGAGTGTTTTTAGTAGGTTCCACCTTTGGTATTGTAGTTCAAGTTTGAATTTATTTATATCAACGTTTTGTTTATTTCTAATGGTGTGAAGTGGTGGCTCGGAGTTGGTGTGGGATTTGAGTTTTAGTAGGAAGGTGGGTTGGTGGTCACTGAGGTTGTCTGGCAGGACACCCATAGCTGGCCTTAGGCATAAGCCAGCTAGGCGGCCGCCTAGGGCGCCGCTCTAGTAGGGGTGCTTTTTTAGTATTTATTTGGTGTAGGTAGACCGGGATGGAGGGCACCAGGTGGTGTGGTGGGGGGTGCCGTGGAGCCCTTTTGCCTGGGGCACCAGTTGACTTAAGGCCGCTCCAGAGGACACCTGTTTGGTAGGATGTGTTGGCATTGTTTATCAGTAACCAGTCTAGGAGGCTTTCTTTGCTTTTATTATTACCTAACCTTGTGCTACACTTAATAACTTGGGTGAAGTTATAAAGATTTATAAAGTTGATGGGGTTGGTACTAGAGTATGTATGCCAGTCTATATTAAAGTCACCAAGGATAATTGTTTCTTGGGGTAAGTTTTGATTGACCCAATGCAAAAGGGCTTCTAGGGTGGGGATGTTATTACCTGGTGGTATATACCCTGTAATAATATTCAAAGATTTTTTTTATCAGTAAGTTAAAGTTTGGCTAGCAGAAGTTCAGAAGACATTAAGGGGAGTATAGTAGGGTTGCTAATGGTAATCTTTAGGTTGTTTTCTTTAGGTTGTCACAAATCTATTACCATTAAGAAATCCTTTTATCCTGCCAAACTGAATACCAGGGAGTCATCACTGTGTAATACCTTAAATCTCCTGTGTGAAGGCTAATGGGATATATGCAAATGAGCACTTATGGACATACCAGTGTTCAGCTACAGGGCTTGTGAATGCCCATAACTTTTCATTTTTTTACTTTTTAAGCCTTTACTGGTACAGTCGGGCCAGTAAAGCCAAACCTCACTATCTGTAAACATGTCAAGTTTAGTTTCTGAGCACATCAGTACAGTGTAAGTGGATTGTTTGGCTATACTTTGGAAACACAGAGCTGAAGACCAAGCCTAATATCCAAAAACATTAAAGTGCCTGCAAAATATCCCAAATAACATCCAAATCAAATGGTAAAAAGGTCACATTTTGTTTCCAAAGTATAGCCAAACAATCTACTTATGTTGTACTGACAGCTCAAAAAAACAGTATGTCTACAGCTAGTGGGGCTTTGCTATATTGGCCTGAATGTACCAGTAAAAACTTAAAAAAAATTAAAAATCATAGGCATCAGAAGCCTTGTAGATGAAATACTGATATGTATTTATATCCTTAAGAAGTCATTTGCATATATTCTATGGGCCTCACTTCACTATAGGAGGCATAATGTATTACACCATGAAAATTCTAGCTTACCTGTGTCTTTCTTGGAGTTTTTGCTAAATGGTTTTGTCTGTTTTACCCTTTGGTTTACTTGGCTATAAATATCTCTTGTATCCCCCCCCCCATCTACCTAACCTCACTGCCTAACACAATACACAATACACAATGTAGTCCTAACAAAACCTTGATCCTAACCCAAAAGTCCTTCATTGCTCCCTAAACCTAAAACTTCATTCCCCTTCCCTAACCTTAAAATCTATATCATTCCCTAAAACAGGCAGGGTTTGGGATGGGGTTTGCTACTGCACATCTGGGGGGTATACAGGAGATAACTATGGCTACAGCATAAGATAGAATTTGCTGAAAAGACAGAAATCCCTCTCAAAAGGATCCCTCTTTTATGGCATAGACTTCCCTAAAATGTAAAACAAAGTAGCTCCCTGACCCTCTACAAATGTAACCTTGAATGGCAGAGAAACTGTACATCACCACTGGTTAAGTTACTGAAACCATCACTGAAAGGGGTAAAATTTAGGCATAGCTCTCAAATGTCCCTGATTTCTTAATCACTTGTAAAACTGATGACCTTTGGAGAAAAGGTGGTGAATTATACATAAGTAAATAATGACAATAATTAGAAGTGTAGACTTTTTTTTACTTAAAAAAATCGTATAATAAATCACCATCTCTTTATTTTAACAGTACTAACTTTTTAAAAGATGTCCTTGCATGCCTCCCAACTGCCCAGATTTTTGCAGAATGTCCACAATTTTGCCTCAAAAGATTGGTCTGTTCCTCGTAAAATGTTTGGTTTTCTGGCAATTCACTGGGATGATCCAAGGAATTAAATTAGTAAATAATGCCATGCATGTGAGTTTCAGACTTCATATCCTTTAGAAAATGTACTTTAATACATAATGTGTTATTCTAGCAACTCCCTACATTTATAAGAACAATATTTAAAATCTCTCCCTATTTTTGGGCCTTTGTACCCTCATTATGTCAGGCTTTTCCCAGATTTATTGGGCTAAGAGATTGAGAGATTTGTGTCCTTGATTGCCCTGATTATTTCTGGATTTGTCTCCAATTTGGATGAGGTTTGTCCTTTCCCTAATTCAGTTGAGCACTATGAAATCAAATAGTAATTACTTCTTCTTGTTGGGTACTACCGATATGGGATATAAGCTAGGATACAAACAATCTAGCTAATGAACACCCTTGTATAAAGCTATGGCCATCATCAATTTATAAACCACTACATTACAATATAGTAAAATTAAACAAATAATTCTACTCTGTTTATTATCAATAATAAACTATAAACATCCTAGTTCAAAGTCATAGCTAACTTTAGGCACCAGTGAACTCTGTGGTCTCTGGGAGTCCCCTGTTCCTGGGGGTCCCTAATCACAGCAGGTTATCTTATCTTGATAATTTGCAATATGTTTGGCCTCCAGGTAGCCGTTTGAAATGTCAAAACATGCTAAAGTGAGTCCCGAAATACAGAGACTGAATGACCGAAAGAATGGACTTACATATACAAAGTCCAAGATGCCATTTCTCAGAATATTCCATTTTTTCAGTGGTATGGTGATCTCAGAGTTGGTATATATAGGTTTGGGGGTGTTGGGGATGTAGGGTGGCTTGCCTTCCCGTGCAAAGAAGTTTAAAGGAGAAGAGCAATTTTTTTAGATTTGCTCTTCTCTTGTGTTTTCAGTCTTTTTTTTCAGCTTGTCGGCACTCTGCATTTTGAGTGGCGACATTTCAGTAGGGAGCCATCAAGCCAACAAAAGCTACTAGCATAATCTTGTATACTTAATAAACCAGGTGGGTAATAATAACTCTTATTTATATCTCCTTAAAAATTGAAAAAATATCTCTGGTTATAGTAACAGTCAAGTAACAGACTTCAAAATTCCATTAAATATTTTGCCACGGACATAATGCCCCTGGTTTAGATAGCTTGCTGGCGGACATTCTCTCCACTAACACTAACAACATAGACAGCTTTAGGTACCTGTTAGGTTATTTTCACTTTCGCAAACCCACCAGATGCGCCGTAGCAAGCCCCGCCCAAATCCCACCTGACACATAGCTTCATGGCCTCGTCTTTCCACCTCCCACATACATTGTTGTTGTGTCTTTCGGCTTTTAGGGGTCGCCACAGCAGAACTCCGGTCCACTAATGATTGGCAGTAGATTTTTACGTACCGAGTTGCCAGCTCTGACGCACAACCTTCAACGAAGGTACACGCATTCACGCATGTCTCCACACAGAAGACGCTCTGAGAATCGAACAGAACAACGTCTTACTGTGAGGCGACAACGCTACCGCAGCACCAGCACTGCCAGGGACCCACCTCCCACATACGTACTGTACTGATTCTAAATGTTTTTCTCCATTAATATTCAAAGCGTGCCGAAGCAGTTGCGAACTGTATCCATATTTTAATGATCCTCAAAATAACCCAATACTAATTATTTAAATAATACCATGCTGGCTACAAATGTGAAATAAAGTGACAGGCTAGGCTTTTTACTGTTGGGACAAAGCGTACCAAGTATAAGAACTTAGGTTAAGAGGCATAATGTAGCAACGTTAAATAATACCATGCTGGCTACAAATGTGAAATAAAGTGACTGGCTACACTGAAATACCATGCTTTGAAATAAAGTAACGGGTTATGCTTAAATACCATGCTGTGAAATAAAGTGACAGCCGAGGCTTAACTAATACCATGCTGGCTACAAATGTGAAATAAAGAGATGGGCTAGGCTTTTTACTTTTGGGACAAAGCATACAAAGGTATAAGAACTTAGGTTAAGAGGTGTAATGTAGCAACATGTAAATAGTGCAGGTTATTTAGAGTTTCGCAAACCCACCGATAACCTACTGCTATTATGTTCTACATCTAATCAGTCTTGACTAATGTAATATTTCCCTAAATCAGGACATTAATGCAAAAAAACAGTACAGTGTAGGGTTGCCACCTTTTCAATTGCCCAAAGTGGGACATTTTTTGCAGAAACATCAGATTTTGCAGGGCAAAACATACCCACGGTCAGTACAAAGGACAGAACTTCACTTTTTTTGCCTAAATAAAAGATTATTCTTGTAGCATTATAGTTGCTTATTCTGTTTCTTATAAAATTTAGGTGTTTTATGCAACTATTAAAGAAAATTTTGGAAAGTTTTGCCCTAAAAATCTCAGGACATTTGCCATTTTTTCAATTTTTTTTGCAGGACAAAACTGCCCAAAGAGGGACTGTCCCTCGCAAAGTGGGACAGGTGGTAACCCTAGTACAGTGGAGATATAGGAAACTACAGACTTACCTTCTAAGCTTCTGAGCAGCAAAACACTGGAAAGACAATTGTAAAGCACTTAGCTAGTCATCAATAACCGAGTTAGGCAAGCCATTATGTACTACTCACTATACACACAGGAGTATAGATGACAACCATTGTTTTACTTTAGTTGTTTAATGCATAACACAAGAAGAAAGCATATACCCAGATGTTAGTAAGTAAAAATGAAGAAAACAGACTGTATTTACCCATATGTTAAACAGTAAACCTGAAAAAAGCAGACTGCGTTTACCCATACGTTATTACCATATGTTAACATTTCCCTAACTCTATCCCTAATAAATCACTAGTTATTTATCATTACATTGATAAAAAATCCTATTATTATAAGGGAAAAAATGACGTTGTTCAATTGAAAGCTCGTGTTTTACAACTTTGATTACTACACTAGAATTTCAGCTGCTGTGGAATGTAATGTATGCATGATGACATGGACAATTCTGCATTCCGTGTCAATCATGGCATATTATAGCAATAACCCACGCCTGGGTGTGGGTAATGCTGGATTTACCCACGGTTGGCGTGGTTTGGTCCCGGCGGCCCGAGGACCAAACAAAGACAACCGTGGGTAAATCCAGCATTACCCACACCCAGAAGTGGGTTATTGCTATTATACAATGCCATTATTTAAGAAAATAAATAATTATTTTTCTTAAATAATGGCATTGTATAATGCCTCTTTGCTGCCCTTCCGCACCTGTCTGGTGTTCCGCGGCAGTTCTGATGTACTGCGCATGCCTACGCAGTACATCAGAGTTGTGGCAAAGCAACGGAGAACGCAAGTTCTCCGTTGCTTTACTGTCTCGCTATGTTAAATGGGTTTAACATGGCGAGACAGTTTTAAAATAAGCAACGGAGATCTCCGTTGCTTATTTTAAAGCTGTCTCGCTATGTTAAACTCATTTAACACAGCGAGACAAGTTTAAAAAAAAGCAACGGAGATTGCAAGATCTCCGTTGCTTTTTACACACTGTGTCGCTATGTTAAAGGAGTTTAACATAGCGAGACAGCTTTAAAAAAAGCAACGGAGATCTCCGTTGCTTTTTTTAAATCTGTGTCGCTATGTTAAACTCTTTTAACATAGCGAGAATGTTTATACTAACGGAAAAAGTCCGGGCGACCGGACCTTTTTCCGTTAGTATATTGAGGGATTTACAACGGGCACGCTGGTTGGGCTGGCCAATCAACGTGCACGTTTTTAGGGTAGGCATTGTATAATTGCATATTGAAACTGCGGCCGGCGCAGGTCAAATAGGCTACGCCAACTCCTGGCGAACCGCCGGGTAGGTTTCTTTACTATATAACCACCTATTATTGGATGAAAAGGTTGTGTACATAGAAAAAAAACTGTAAAATGCACTTCGGAGCATATAGTAAGTTATGGCTTTTTGAAAAAGTTGAAGAGTCATGCAAAATGTGAGAAACGGAAGAAAAAAGTAATGTGCATGGTATGGGGTACTCAACATGGGAGGAGACAGAGGGAATCACTGTAGGATGTTTGTTTGTGTGTGTGGTGTGGGTAGGATTGCCACCTTTTCAAATGCCCAGAGTGGGACATTTTTGGTACAAACGTCAGATTTTGCACAGTGAAACGTACCCACGGCCAGTACAAAGGACAGAACTTCATTTTTTTGCCTAAATAAAGGCTTATTCTTGTAGCATTTTAGTTGCTTATTCTGTTTCTTATAACATTTAGGTGTTTCAGATACAGAATAACTGTTTCATGCAACTATTACATAAAATATAGGAAATATTTTTGTCCTAAAATCTCAGGACATTTGCCATTTTTTCAGTTTTTTTGCAGGGCACAATTGCCCAAAGAGAGACTGTCCCTCGCAAAGTGGGACAGGTGGTTACCCTAGGTGTGGGACTGAAACAGCAGGCAGTGCCTAGGGTGCCATTTCACTAAGTCCAGACCAGCTCTGTACATAGAGTTGTTGTAATATATCACTGTTGCAACGAAATGCCAGTAACTGTAAATGCCCTTTTGTGAAACTGGTACATTACGTACCGTACATAAGCCTGTTATAATGTAAAAACACTGTTGCTACAGGTCAAGCTGCATACTATTCCTAAAACTTTGCAGCACGAACTTAAAAAGCTGATTGGGATTGGTGCCAGTGAGTAGGTGACACTCTACTAGTCCCCAAAAATATTAACAACAGCACTGTTCAATCATTCTTGAAAGTATATCTAATTTAGTACGGCATCTATTAACTGCTTTATGTTTTAGCTACTTCAGCCTCGAGCTAGTTTCTCACAAACCATTCCCGCCGATGAAATGAGAACCACTAAAACTGCTCAGGAACAAACCACCATAAGTGACAGCTTTTTCCGTTCACGTTAGTAAACGTGCAGGCAACTCGAGATAGGAACTATTATTTAGTAGTCGGATGTCCTACATCGGTACTTTAGAAAGAAACACGTTTCCTGACTGTAAGCATGTATTTTACTGGCGTAAAAAAGGCATACATTGTGCACAAGTCCAAAAGAAGCGTTTGATATTGCATATTTATTGTACTGGAGAAATTGCTTTAAAACAATTTTACATGGTTAGGCACTAAATTTGGTGTTTTTTTTTTTAAGTTGGTCAATTCACGTCTTCTTCCTTCCTGTTCCCTCATTCAAATAGGCTCGTCTAAACGTGTGAGGTTGTGGCATTTTTAATTTTTGTAAGTGTCCGGGCTTCAGTACGAAATAATGGGTAAAAAGAAGAGTTCAAGCTCGTTGGGTCGGGCAATCATTAAAGACAAAAATATGTCTACTATGAATAGAGGAAAAACAGATTCTTGGCTCCATACTAGTGAAATCGGCGATGGATATAACTGGGGTCGTCTAAACCTCCAGTCAGTGACTGAACAGAGCTCTCTAGATGAATTTCTAACAACAGCAGAACTGGCCGGAACCGAATTCATTGCTGAGAAACTCAATGTTAAGATTGTTTCTAGAGAGACCGGGACAGGATTACTAACAGCCGAGGAAAGGAAAATAATTAATGAACTGCAGGAGGAGAATCGACACTTCTTAAGAATACCAAGAAGACCGCCGTGGGATGAAAACACCAGCAGTGAAGCACTTCAGCAAGCGGAGAGGGAAACTTTTCTGGAGTGGAGACGTCAACTTGCCCAACTAGAAGAAAACCAGGAACTTACGCTGACACCATTTGAAAGGAATCTGGATGTCTGGCGCCAGTTGTGGAGGGTCATTGAAAGGAGTGATATTGTTGTCCAAATTGTTGATGCTAGAAACCCATTGCTTTTCCGATGTCAGGATCTGGAGTGTTATGTGAAGGAAGTTGGGGTTAATAAGGAAAACGTCCTACTGATCAACAAAGCTGATTTGCTAACCTCTGAGCAGCGACAAATCTGGGCACAGTACTTTGAGAAAGAGGGTATAAATATTCTGTTTTGGTCAGCAGTTGCAGAGAATAAGAGACTCGATGCTGAAGCTAAGGAACAGCAATTCGAAGAGGCAGTGGGGGAACACACTGATTCTGAAACAGAGGAATGTCAGATGTCGAATCTTAATGATTACATGGAGGGACAACTCAGTCAAATTAGCCACGCAGATAGTAGTCAACACTTTGAGAGTGATGATGATGATGCATATGAAGACTGCAGAGAGGAGGAAGAAGAGTGGCAGACTTGTTCAGAAGATGGGGATGATGAATGGGAATCATCTATAAATATAACTAATAGTGATTTGGAAAGTGAAATATTAGGTAAGAGAAATCTAAGTGCTACTCATCTTTTGCATCAGCATGAACTCATAGAAGTGCTTAAAACTCTGCATACCGGGAAGACTGTTAAAGAAGGAGAACTAACAGTGGGTCTGGTAGGATACCCTAATGTTGGTAAAAGCTCAACAATCAACACTATTCTTAGAAACAAGAAAGTATCTGTTTCTGCTACTCCAGGGCACACAAAGCACTTCCAGACTTTGTATGTAGAACCAGGCTTTTGCTTGTGTGATTGTCCAGGTCTTGTAATGCCTTCATTTGTTTCAACCAAAGCAGAGATGATCTGTAATGGAATCTTACCAATAGATCAAATCAGAGACCACGTACCTGCTGTCTCACTTGTTTGTCACAATATCCCTAGATTTATTTTGGAATCTAAGTACGGTATCACTATCACAAGTCTGAGAAAAGATGATCACCCTGACTGGTGTCCTACTGCTGAAGAGCTGTTGTCTGCTTATGGCTGTATGAGAGGATTCATGACTGCTCACGGGCAGCCTGATCAACCCAGATCAGCTCGCTATATCTTGAAAGATTATGTCTCTGGTAAACTGTTATATTGTCATCCTCCACCTGCAGTCAATCCCAAGGACTTTCAATACCAGCATAAGAAGATTAAAAATATGACTTTTGTGCAGGAGAGTAATCCAGTAAAAGGAAATGGAAAACCAAAAGCCAGGCGGATGGATGATGTAATCGATGAAAGCTTTTTTCACCAAGAGAATGTCCAAGCATTGACCAGAGGCATTCAGAATGTTATGGGCTACAGACAGCAAACCAGTAATTCTCTGGAATGTGTTGGTAAACCCTGGAAGAAACATTTTAACAGTAATAAAAAAGAAAAAATGAGACGACTCAAAAAGCACCTTAATGCTTAAGGTGTAACAAATTTAACTTAATGACAGATTAATTCTAAATGGTAATTCTGATGAATGGAATATCACTAATACTTGTAGGAAATTTGTTTTCAATAAGAGAGTAAATTGCTTATAAACAGTATTGTGTTTATTGGCTTAACCAAAGACAAAGTCAAATAATACTAGTTGCCTTTGTAGTGAAAATGACATTCATTCTTGCCACCTTCTGGTCAGACAGAGAAAGTCTTAATCAGAACTAATATGTTAGAAAATAGGGTAAGGGGAAAGTGTATAAAAAGGCTCAAATTTTGCCATTTATGTTGACATTAATGAGATCTAAGGAGGCAACAGAGTCAAAATGTGTGCAGTCCTATTTTATGTCATGTTCTGACAAATTTGTGGAATAACCTGATACCGATTTAGCTAGTGATTCTGAAAAATAAAACAGTGGACACTGCTTGATACTTCACTGGGTCCTTAATTAAATTGGCATGACATAGCAAGTAAATGCAGCTAGAGAATGAGAAATTGCTTCTTTATGTTTTACTCTCTTCTTTTTCCCACCTTACTGTAACCATCCCTTCCAATTGTCTTATACTGTGTACTTTATTATTATTACTGTTATTGATTCATTGCTATCGTTCTGTAACATTTTTATTTGTATTCATAATTCTTGTTGATTTGCTTGCTTACTGTCATTTATATTTGTCTGGGTTGTGACTGAATAGGTCCATTTTGGATCAGTGCTGTACCCCAGTTAACAAACTGAATGAATGAATAAATAGTCTGTTGTGCCATGAAGCCTCAATTGGCTTCTTTGGCATATAAAAGTATTTCAGCCATCTCACTTCTTTCTCACTTCTTTCTCACTTTTCTTACTTGTTTACAGCATTTATGTTTGAGGTTAGCATAATTGTTAAAGTGTTTACCTCACAAAGTACAAGTTGTGATTCCCACCTTGTGAAGCATGGCTAGGTTTAAAGGCCCCCATGGTGTCAGTAGCCTAGTAATCAACTGTAATTTGCATTCTGAACCATAACAAGTGGGGTCCATGACCATTTGTTTTTATTATGGAGGAGACAGGCCGCTCTTCACTAGAAGTGGACAGTGGCTGGTATAATGGCAGTGGGAAAAAGGGTTCCCTTTGACATGGCACTAAGGTGATTTGGTACGTTAAGTAAAACTGTCTACTCTGTGCACTTCTAAACCAAATTATGCAATTTATTATTTTTAATTAAGCAGGTAAGGGTGTGTCATTTGGACCTTTTTCAGCCTTGGCCAGGATTTTAAGGATAAATCCAGTATGTATTTTAAGGATACATTCAGTATGTACAAATAGAATCATGGGAAGTTTAGACAGTCTTACTGTGTCTTTAATGAGTTGAGAAACATCTGACACAGATTCTAAGGAAGTGCTGTCTCCACACAGTGACTGGAGATCAGAACTGATCATTCTGACCATCTTTTTGTAATGATTCATAGGTGTATACTAGGCTGACGACCACTAGTACCCTTATAAGCCTAGCCATGGAACCCAAATGTTACTCACCAATTTGATTTATGCAGTAGGTGATTTACTGGACTGCCTATGTCCATCAGAGACAAGAGGTGAATTTCTGATTACCCATCCATTGGCCCAAGTTGCACTTAAATAGATTTATGGAGGAAGTCTGCATCATGTGGATTGGTGGGGGGGGGGGTGGCTGTTCCAGAGAATGGGAATTCTCTGAGAGACAAATGTCTCTCAAACTGTTTATATTGCAAACAAAATTTAGGTCTTTTAATCTAGTAGTTCTGATGCTGTTTGTTTTACATATGTGCAAAAGCTTCATCAAAACAGGGTCCAGGGATCTCCTGTATGCCAGGCAAAGATCACCTGTCAAACATCTGTATGTTTCCGAGTAAAGAGGCAGGGTTCTGAGATGTACTTTCTGTATCGTTTTTGTAAGGAACCTTTGTAGATGTTCCAGCTACTGTATGTGTCTGGTCAGGTACATACCAAAGAAGGCATTCTTCTCTATGATGGGTCTGCTGAAAGCAGAGTATAATGGCATGATTGACCTCGCTTGACCTAGATGTCATGTTTTTCCTTATAAGTTGAATTTCTTACTATCTTGGGAACATATTGGTCGAAGATTAGGCTATTATCTATATAGGAGTTCCCAGATCCCTGACTAGTGAATCAACTTTTAGGGAAGTTTTATTGATGACTTCCCAAAGGTACTGTAATGCATTTCTTTGAGTGAGCCATGGCTTTGGCACCACACATTTGTTTGTGTTGCACCTTACTGAAGTGTGTTCTCCTCTTGGGGTGATACAGTGACTACTCTTGGTTTGCAATATACCTGTAGATACAAGAAATCTGGACAAAACCTAAAATAATGGGGGAACAGAGGCCCAAAAATCGGGACAGGTTTTAAATATTGCTATTATAAATTTGAAAGCTACTAGAATAACAGGATTTGTGTTAGCATGCATTTTCTGAAGGATATGTCTGAAACTCAAATATATCTCATTATTTGGTCATTTTTAGTGACTTCAGTCCTCTGTGATTTGCCAGAAAAACGCAGATTTTCCAAGGAACAGACCAAGTATTTGTGACAAAAATCTGGACTTTCTGTGAAAATCTGTACAGTAGAGAGCTATGGTTTGCAATCATCTGCGAACTTGGTTAGCCAGAGGCCTTTGATGTTGGCTTTGTCTTCTGAGAAGTAGATACCAGAGTAGTGTGCCTGGCACAGAGCCCTGCTTGACCGTACCTGTTGTGGAGTTGACCTCACTGATAATAACCTCTTGGATTTTGTCAGTGAGCCAGCTAGCTCTCCATCATGTTATAAAGGGGTTTATGCCTTTTTCTTTAAGTTTGCTGACAATGCCCAGGTGGGGTACTTTATCAAATGCTTTAGCCAGATCTAGGTAAGCAGTATGCACTGTTTTCCCCTCATCTGTTGCCTTAGTGACCTTTTCACTTCAAAGAAGCCCACCAGATTCAGTAAGCATGACCGTTCCTTGACAAAGCCAAGCTGGGATGGATCTGGTTGCTGGAGGTTTTTTTGTCCCTGTTGATAATTTCCATGATAATTCTTTCCATGGCTTTCCAAATAAGACTAGTCTGATTGTCTATAGTTTCCAGAATATGTTGAAGAATTCTGTCTCTTATGAAGGAGGATGACCATCGCAGTCTGCCATTCGCATGGCACAAAGCCTGTTTTGAGGCTGTAGTTAAATAGGTGACTCCAGGGTTCCTGAAAAGTCGTATTTTAGACTGTTAGGTAGGCATCACAGGATGTTATCAGGGCCCAATGAGGCTGTGTTCTTGGCTTTAGCTTGAGAGGCCAGTACCTGCTCCCTAGTTATAGTTGGAGGGGTTTTGTTTAAAGATATTTCTTGGGGGATGGTTGAGGATGAGAGGGAGGTAAAGCTGGAACTGAATTTGTCCGCTAACAGGTTTGCTGTATCGCCAGACTGTGTGAATATGGCACCATTAACCAGCAGTTCAGCACATTGCTGTGTACTGCCTTGATGTTTCTGACACAGCTGAAGAAGGCATTATGATTATCTTTCATCTGGGAGGCTATTTTCACTTCAAAGTTGAACTTGTTTGACCTAACCCTTTTAGTTTCTTGTTTAGTTTGATGAGAGAGTTTTATATTTATGGGAATTACTCTTCCTGATTTTTGCCATAATGTTTTTCTTTTTGTTGTATATCCTGTTTTATTTGGGATGCCACAAGGTTGGTTTGTGTTGGGGACAGTTCTGGGCTTATTTCTGGTAGTTACAACAGTTTCTATGGCTCTACAGAATTTCTTAGCATAGTTCTGCATAGGCTTCTGTGTTCTTGTGGTTTGGAGGGGCTCTGAATTTTGACATACCATCCCTTAATAAAAGAGAGTTTGCCTTGGAATAGTTCCTAACTGTTACTGGTTTTAATGGGATTGCAGAGTTGAATTGGTTTTGAAGGAGACTGCTTTATGGGTAGACCTTACTAGGGAAGACGAAGCACAGGGGGCTGCAGCATTCTTCCATATTTGTAAGTACAAGGTCCAGTATCCTGGAGCTTCTAGTGGGCATATTCACTATTTGGTCAAGCATGTTTGTATTTATAAAGTCCATTAATCTCTGTGCCTGTAGAATTCAGGTCATGTAGGATTCCTAGTCTATAGAAAGGTAATTAAATTCTCCCATGAGTACGGTGTTAGATTGGATAGTAAGTATCTCCAGTAGGCCCAAGTATGCATTGTGAGCTTCTTAAGACATGGAGGGTGACCTGTAGCTGGCTAAGGATATGGTGATCTGTACGTGGAGGAACTCCAGCACATCATTCTATTTGACCACCCTAGAGACGTGCTTGTTATTGATGTATATCAAACAACTTCCACCTTTAGCCCTCGTCTGTGCAGCTGCTGGTCTAAAAGTGTGGAAGGCACTGAAACCTTGCACTGCTGGGCTAGGTACTCTGTGCTGTTTTAAACCATGTCTCAGTAACTGCACAGATGTCTGTATTCTCGAGTGCCAGGAGGGCTTGAAGGTAGTGTAGTTTTTTTTTATTTGGGCCACGGGCATTGAGAAGTAACACCTTGAAGTTCAGTTGAGTTAATTTTGATATGTCGGTAGGTTTGTCAGTTTGGCATTGCCTAAAAAAATCAGTGCGGGTGGATAAAGATTTAGCCAGTATTCGAAAACTTAGAGGGGACAGGTGCACACCATCCTTGGCAAAGCAATGTGGTCTGTTAACCATGTCTTCCCAAACTAACAAATATTGAATCTCCGTAGAATGACACCAGATAGACAGTTAATTGCTGAAATCAGTAATTTTTTGCTCATATTGTGGAATCACCTTTAGTGATGGTAATATGCTGTTCAATGCAAGATTCCTACCAGCCTGAGAGAGAGAGAGTCTAAGAGCTCTATAATGTCTCTCTTTGTGTAGTCCATGGTTGTACATCTCGGGTCATTTACACCCACATGGACTGTGATGGAATCATACTGGTACCTGTGGTGTAATGATGAGTACATGTGTGATTTGGCAAATCTTGGCTCCAGATAAGTAAGTAACTGTTATCCTCGTTCGGCCTGGTTAGAGGGGCTTTATTATGTTGTTCATTGGAGCCTCCTATGACGAGAGTCCTGGAAATTGTGTTTGCTTGTCATAGGGGCTTAGTTTTGAGGATTCATTGAGAGTGATTCTGTGTGTGGTGGTGGGTGGTGTTTTTTTCTGAGTGCCTTTGGGCTTGCTGAGGCATAGCTTTGCCAACGAACTGTCTAGGCAATCTTTGTTATTTAGCAAGATTGCTTTTACGTGTGTTAGCATACATTAGTCTATGTGTATATTGTGTGCATGGTTTTGACAACCTGATGTATGCTTGTGTACAAGAGTTTAGCCTCCACTGTCATTGTTTAAGTATAGCTCTTCCATATTGTATGTGCATCTTTAAGGATTAAGTGGTCGTCAGTCAACATGAGACAATTTCTACTTTGCCTCAAGATGCCAATATACACCAAGCTGGCTGCAGGAAAGTTAGAAAATTGCATATCCATAGTGTCCAGTCCTTGAGTGAGCTAGTATGGGGTGATGTTTTGGGGTTATAAGGTTGTTAAGGGTGCTTTGTTGGGAGCAGATTATGCTAAACAGTACTAAAGTCTACTAACTTTAATGTTTACACTATACTGAATTCTACTAAAGCCATAGTATTGCCACTTGAAACTCAAGTAGCTGCTCTAAGCTTGTTGGCAAGCAAGGTTCATAGGTTCATACTAGGCTATCTGCCCTAGGGCATTTATAAGCCTAGCCAGAGTGTGTATGGCTTTCGCCATCCATTTTAAATTAATTTTGCTATGCCCTTTTTCGAGGTTAGTATACTGCGCTTCTGTCTAACAGTGACACAGAAGTGATACCCGGGGTAAACCTACGATCTCCCATCCACTCATCAAGATTCCTCTTGAAGAGAGTCAATGAGGGACTCTGCCTAACCTGGACTGGGATTTTATTCCAGAGTGAAGGGAGCCTCTGGGTTATGAATCTGTCCCTCCAGCATGTCCTATTTATTTCAGTGCTGAGGTTTAAGTCCCTCGAGCGCGTAGCTCGATGGGATTTGGATTTTCTGAGGTGCAGCATGTCCATTAATTCGGGGTTGGACATGGCTTTATAAGTCAGGCACAGATCGCCTCTGAGCAGGCGGTATGCCACTGAGTAGAGCTGGAGTTTCTTTAACCGGGCAGCATACGGCATCTGTTTGAGCCCCTTGATCCTCTTGGTGAGGTACTTTTGGGGTCTTTCCAGTTGTTGCAGGTGTCTGGTAAGGTACATCCCAAAAGGGGCATTGTACTCAATTATGGGCCTGATGAGGGATGAGTAAAGAGGCACGATGACCTCCCTGATCTAGATGTGAATCCCTTCATGATTAGGTGGGCTATATAAAATGTTTTTCTAACCACTTTGGCCACGTGGTTGTCAAATGAGAGATTGCTATCAACTTGGGTCCCCAGGTCCCTAATTACTTCTTCTGTACTTAATGGATTACCACCTATGTGGTAATTTGTGGGCACTTTGTTTTTGCCAAAGGGGATGACTATACACTTTTTGGCATTTAGCTTGAGGCCATGGCTCTGGCACCAGTTGTCTGTTTCTATGAGGCCCTTTTGGAGGATGCTTGTGTCAGCTGGAGAGTCTGTTATGGTGCCCAGTTTGCAGTCATCTGCGAACTTGGTCAGCCACAGTCCTTCCATGTTGGCCTGTACCTCCGAGAAATATATACCGAACAAGAGAGGTCCCAAGACTGAGCCTTGTGGGACGCCACTTGTAACTGGTTTGGAGTCTGACATGGCTCCAGCTATTCTAACCATGTGGGTTCTGTCCTTGAGCCAGTTTGCAACCCATCTAGTGACATAGGGGTTTATATTTAAGCTGGTGAGCTTATCTATAATGCCCGAGTGGGGTATTGTATCGAAGGCTTTGCGAGGTCCAGGTAGGCTATGTGGACCACTATCCCTTGTCAATGGCCTTGGTGACTGTTTCAAAGAAATCAACCAGGTTTAAGAGGCAGGATCTGCCCTTAACAAAGCCGAACTGGGTAGGATCCAGTGTCTGTAGGTCCCCAATATCTTTATTTATAAGGTCCATGATGATCCTTTCCATAGCTTTGCAGACCAAGCTAGTGAGACTTATGGGGCGATAGTTTCCAGGATCCGTTGAGGCACCACCTTTGTGGAGAGGGACCACTGTTGCTGTACGCCACTCTTTGGGTACATATCCTGTAGTAAGGCTGAGATTGAACAGTAGTTTTAGGTTTGGGTTTAGCTCTTCTTGGAGTTCATGTAGGACGCAGCCCGGGACACCGCCTGGTCCCATTGATGCTGTGTTTCTTGCTTTGGAGAGGGCAACTCTTACCTGAGCATCTGAGATGTCAGGGGCAGCACTGTGCGGGGATAGATATTAGCCCTGTGGGTGGGGGGGGGAGAAGTTTGCACTGAACCTGTCAGCTAGGATGTTGGCAATGTCTCTGGGTTCGGTGTATTTTTGTCATTTTGGACTAATTCTGAGCATATCTGGGAATTCCCACCCAGGTTCCTAACATAACTAAAGAAAGCCTTGTGATTATCCTTAGTGTCCTGTGCAATTTTTCTCTCAAGCTGGCCTTAGACGATTTTATGAGTGCCCGTAGTTTTTGCTAATACTGATCAGAGATGCCTTCCCTTTTGGGATTTTGCTCTGTCATGTAGTAGCTTCCTCCTTCTATTGTATAGTTTGTTTATGGCTGGGGTCCACCAGACAGGACGCCTGCCTTTGGAGGATTGGGTCTTGGTTTTATTTGGGATTGCATGATCCATGCATTCCTGAAGGGGTTCATAGAATGCGTTTATAAAGGATTTTGTGGTCTGGGCAGATAATCCAGAGGCCCGGGGCTTTGAAGGATTCCACCTCGGTTTTGAGGAGTGTGAAATTTGCTTTAGAGAAGTTTTTCACTGTGGTTTTCTGGGCATGGGGTGGGGTCGGGATGTGAATATCCAGTGAGATTAGTTTATGGTCTGATCTTACCAGTGAGGGATACACTTCTGGTCTGGAGCATAGAGTCCCCATGTTGGTGATGATCAGGTCCAGTATGTTTTCCCCTCTTGTGGGACTGGTAACAAGTTGTTCCATAGCATTTGAGTTTATAAATTCTAGGAACCTTTGGGCTAGAGTGTTGGAGCTAGAGTAATGCTCCCAGTCTATGGTTGGGTAGTTGAAGTCACCCAATATAATGGTGTTTGGAGAGACCTTCATATTTTCCAGTGTTCTCAGGAAGGCCGAATGGGGTTCCTGGGTTTGGGAGGGTGGTCTGTAGCAGGCTATAAACTGGAAGGCAGTTTTACCCACTGTTAGTTGCACATGGATAGTCTCTGATGCTTCGTGCTGTGCCACCAACCTGGAGGTGTGGGTATCTTTGACGAATATTGATACTCCCCTCCTTTTGTGGTTCGGTCCAAGTTTTGGGGCGAAAAGCATGGTATGAGGTATAACCTGGTAGTGCTGAGGTGCTCTCGAGCCTTGAACCAGGTTTCTGTTACTGCACAGATATCGATGTTCTCCATGCTAAGGAGAGTTTCGAAAGCGTGCATCTTGAGGTTTAGACTTCTGGCGTTGAGTAGCATTACTCTTAGTTTCTTATCCCTTGTGATACCTATGGAGGCGGGTTTGTCTTTTGAGCCTTGCCTAAAAAAGCACTATGGGGTAGCAAGAGCCTTTGCCATTATCCGAAAGCCCAGGGGTGACAGGTGCAAGCCGTCCCTAGCGAAGCATCGTGGCTTGTCGAGCATGTCATCCCAGGCTGACAGGCATTGGATCCCCTTTGAATGACACCAATACTTAAGCCAATTGTTGAAATTGATAATCTTGTCTTCATACTGTGGCATCATTCTTGGTGAGGGTAAGATGCTACTCAAGGTCAGGGTCATACCGGCCTGGGCTACATGCCCAGAGACCTCCTCTATGTCTCTTTTCATGTAGTCCAGGGAGGTACGTCTCAGGTCATTCGCACCAGAGAGCTCCTCTATGTCTCTTTTCATGTAGTTCAGGGAGGTACGTCTCAGGTCATTCGCACCAGCATGGACAATGACTGAGTCATATTTGTACTTGCCTTGGAGTGACCTGAGTGCTTGTGTTATGTGGCGGATCCTAGCACCCGATAGGCAGCTCACCGTGACCTTCTCCTTGTTCAGCCTGGTGAGCGGGACGTCAGTGTGCCTGATGATAGAGTCACCTATTACAAGTGTATCAGGTGTGTTGTTTAGCCTTAAGGGCTGTGACTGTTCGGCACACTGGCTTTGTGAGCTATGTGTTGCATGTGTTTTGTTTTGGGGTAGCGGTTGCTTGGGTGTCTGCTTTGGAGGTCTTTGCTGCTTAGGCAGATTTTTATTTAGAGCCTCCAAGTATGTTTTTGTGTGTTTATGTGTTTGGTTTGCTGTCGTGGTAGGTCTGTGTGAGACTGGAATTGTAGTGAGTGTGGTTTCCTTCTCCTCCTGACTGGTTACGCCAGTACTGAGTTGAGAGAGCTTAGCCTCCAGTTTGGCTATATGGTTGCATCTCTCACATGTGTTGGAATTTGTTGGGAGGAGGAGAGGGTTGTCTGTGTACATTAGGCAGTTGTAACATTGCCTCAAGATTCCCAGGTTCACCAGCTAGACCGGAGAGGAGATTGACAACTGACCTTTGGACATGCTAGAATAGTATTGGGAATTCCTTTATAATTGAAAAAAAGGGCCAGTGGGGAACAAGTTACTCAAGGGGAGTTTGTGAGGGTGTAGTGCTTTTAATTTTTTTAGTGCTGACTTATATAATTGCTTTAATGAGCAAGTGCTAGGCTTTAGCATAGGAATAGGGTGTTTATTATGAGAACTAGATCAGTTCCAAGGCTCAAACCCAAATAAGCGGCGCTGCTCGATGAAGCGCTATGCACAAAATCACGCAAAGCCGCGCTACAGCGGGTTGCTCTGTTGTTACTGCTGTGCAGGATACAGTTTTATGGACCATTCTGTAGGGAAAATTTGCTTTCTAGGTGTTTGCTGCTGTACAGAGCACTGCCAACCACTGCTGTGAGATGAGCATATCTGTGCAAACACTCTGAATTTAATACCAGCATAGAAAAAAATGAAAACTAACTAATGAGCCCTCTGTCTACAATGACTGCACTGAATCCTTTTATGCATTTCACAACTCTGATAGACCAGGCAAACTCCTCCTTCCACATTTCGAATAAACCAAGTTATTCTAATGTAAAAACACAGTAGGAGAGTCCCACAGGAGTAGTGCTGCCACAAGCCAGTTAAACAACTAGCTGAAAATCCCTTGCTGATGGCAATTTAAAGACAGTCTTACAGCAGTAACAGTGAAAGGAAGAACAATATTTTGCAAAAATACAGTGAAATGCACAAATAAAAGCAGGAAACCGTAGCAGTCGCTCAAAATAACATAGCAAGTACAATTTAGCAATAAAAAGTACTTTGGATGGCACTAGATAAGTTAAGACCTCATGGCTATATTCTGGGTCCTCTTCTCTTTAATATAATTATTATCTCCACTCACCATTCTAGTTTAGTTCAGTAGGCAGATGGCTTAACATTAATACGTGTGACCTCAACAATAAATAAGCTCCAAGATATTACCCAAAAATCTTTCTCCTTTGTAGAAATCTGGCTCAAAGAATAAAACCTCCTACTCACCCCCAAGAAAACTAAGTTAATGCGTTTTACCTCAAAATGTTGCCAAAATCATAAGTCATCTGTTACCATAAAAATCAGCAAATAATACTGTGGTTGAAACTATAACTCACAGTAAACTTCTGGGTGTTATAATAGATGATAGTCTCAAATTTGACCAGCATATACTGAACACCATTAAATCTACACACCATAAACTAGGTTTCCTTTACAGGATCAAGGGATTCCTTATATATACTGCAAGAAAAACTCTAGCCGCCACATTCATAGGTTATTAGATTAGTACTAGACTAACTGCCTTTGTAGACTATTTTAAGCCTAGCCAACCACCCCATGTGAGAATCAAACCCTGTACCTTGTATTTTTAAGGTAAACACTTTAACCATTGTGCCAACCTCCCTCCCATTCGTATTGCTGATTCTCTTATACACTGCTTTTATCCTAACAAATATAAACAATACTCAAAGAAAAAACCTTGCCTCCCTCTACAATAAAATAACTAAATTTTACTATTCATAGGTTCATACTAGGCTATCTGCCCTAGGGCATTTATAAGCCTAGCCAGAATGTGTTTGCCTTTCGCCACCCATTTTAAATTAATTTTGCTATGCCCTTTTTCGAGGTTAGTATACTGTGCCTCTGTCTAACAGTGACACAGAAGTGATACCCGGGGTAAACCTACGATCTCCCATCCACTCATCAAGATTCCTCTTGAAGAGAGTCAATGAGGGACTCTGCCTAACCTGGACTGGGATTTTATTCCAGAGTGAAGGGAGCCTCTGGGTTATGAATCTGTCCCTCCAGCATGTCCTATTTATTCCAGTGCTGAGGTTCAAGTCTCTCGAGTGCGTAGCACGATGGGATTTGGATTTTCTGAGGTGCAGCATGTCCATTAATTCCTGGTTGGACATGGCTTTATACGTCAGGCACAGATCGCCTCTGAACAGGCGGTATGCCACTGAGTAGAGCTGGAGTTTCTTTAACCGGGCAGCATATGGCATCTGTTTGAGCCCTTTGATCCTCTTGGTGAGGTACTTTTGGGGTCTTTCCAGTTGCTGCAGGTGTCTGGTAAGGTACATCCCAAAAGGGGCATTGTACTCAATTATGGGCCTGATGAGGGATGAGTAAAGAGGCACGGTGACCTCCCCTGATCTAGATGTGAATCCCTTCATGATTAGGTGGGCTATATAAAATGTTTTTCTAACCACTTTGGCCACGTGGTTGTCAAATGAGAGATTGCTATCAACTTGGGTCCCCAGGTCCCTAATTACTTCTTCTGTCGTAATGGATTACCACCTATGTGGTAATTTGTGGGCACTTTGTTTTGCCAAAGGGGATGACTATACACTTTTGGCATTTAGCTTGAGGCCATGGCTCTGGCACCAGTTGTCTGTTTCTATGAGGCCCTTTTGGAGGATGCTTGTGTCGGCTGGAGAGTCGATTATGGCACCCAGTTTGCAGTCATCTGCGAACTTGGTCAGCCACAGTCCTTCCGTGTTGGCCTGTACCTCCGAGAAATATATACCGAACAAGAGAGGTCCCAGGACTGAGCCTTGTGGGACACCACTTGTAACTGGTTTGGAGTCTGACATGGCAACAGCAATTCTAACCATGTGGGTTCTGTCCTTGAGCCAGTTTGCAATCCATCTAGTGACATAGGGGTTTATATTTAAGCTGGTGAGCTTATCTATAATGCCCGAGTGGGGTATTGTATTGAAGGCTTTTGCGAGGTCCAGGTAGGCTGTGTGGACCACCTTTCCCTCGTCAATGGCCTTGGTGACTGTTTCAAAGAAATCAACCAGGTTTAAGAGGCAGGATCTGCCCTTAACAAAGCCGAATTGGGTAGGATCCAGTGTCTGTAGGTCCCCAATATCTTTATTTATGAGGTCCATGATGATCCTTTCCATAGCTTTACAGACCAAGCTAGTCAGGCTTATGGGGCGATAGTTTCCAGGATCCGTTGAGGCACCACCTTTATGGAGAGGGACCACTGTTGCTGTACGCCACTCTTTGGGCACATATCCTGTAGTAAGGCTGAGATTGAACAGTAGTTTTATGTTTGGGTTTAGCTCTTCTTGGAGTTCATGTAGGACGCAGCCCGGGACACCGTCTGGTCCCATTGATGCTGTGTTTTTTGCTTTGGAGGGCGGCTCTTACCTGAGCATCTGAGATGTCAGGGAGCAGCACTCTGCTGGGATAGATATTTGCCCTTTTGGTGGGAAGGGGGGGAGAAGTTTGCGCTGAACCTGTCAGCTAGGATGTTGGCAATGTCTGTGGGTTCAGTGTATTTTTTGTCATTTTGGACTAATTCTGAGCATATCTGGGAATTACCACCCAGATTCCTAACATAACTAAAGAAAGCCTTGTGATTATCCTTAGTGTCCTGTGCAATTTTTCTCTCGAAGCTGGCCTTAGACAATTTTAGGAGTGCCCGTAGTTTTTTGCTAATACTGATCAGTGATGCCTTCCCTTTTTGGGATTTTGCTCTATCATTTAGTAGCTTCCTCCTTCTATTGTATAGTTTGTTTATGGCTGGGGTCCACCAGACAGGATGTCTGCCTTTGGAGGATTGGGTCTTGGTTTTATTTGGGATCTCATGATCCATGCATTCCTGAAGGTGTTCATAGAATGCATTTATAAAGGATTCTGCGGTCTGGGACGTATTTTCCACAGGCCCGGGGGCTTTGAAGGATTCCACCTCGGTTTTGAGGAGTGTGAAATTTGCTTTAGAGAAGTTTTTCACTGTGGTTTTCTGGGCAGGGGGTGAATATCCAGTGAAATTAGTTTATGGTCTGATCTTACCAGTGAGGGATACACTTCTGGTCTGGAGCATAGAGTCCCCATGTTGGTGATGATCAGGTCCAGTATGTTTTCCCCTCTTGTGGGAGTGGTAACAAGTTGTTCCATAGCATTTGAGTTTATAAATTCTAGGAACCTTTGGGCTAGGGTGTTGGAGCTAGAGTAATGCTCCCAGTCTATGTTTGGGTAGTTGAAGTCGCCCAATATAATGGTGTTTAGAGAGACCTTCATATTTTCCAGTGTTCTCAGAAAGGCCGAGTGGGGTTCCTGGGTTTGGTAGGGTGGTCTGTAGCAGGCTATAAACTGGAAGGCAGTTTTACCCACTGTTAGTTGCACATGGATAGTCTCTGATGCTTCGTGCTGTGCCACCAACCTGGATTCAGCAGGCCTGGATCTAGTCTATGCTACAGCAAACAAGGTGTACCAATTTCAGTAAGATACAGTTCAAATATTCAGGCACTATAAACCTTTAACCAGAAATTCCTAGCTCAGAAGGGCAGAGTCCAGCCTCTTCTCCCACAAGAGTGCAGACCATGAACCTTCTTAATGTAAAATAACTGGCCTGAAGCCCAAGTGCTTAAACCAGTACTAATACACTTTAAGAATAACAGACACTGTTGTTCTCCCTCATAGGACCCATCATTGTCATAGCTTAAAGCAATTAAGCTGGCATGAATTACACGACTACCTAATATATTCGCAACTAACTATAGCATACAAACTCGTTCATCATTCAGAAAAATGCCCTGCACTACAAAACTTATTACTGCCCTACTGTCCAGCAAGGAACCTCTATTCTAGTAACAAATTCTTATTACTTACAAATAAGTCAAATAATGTTGCAGGAAAATTGCTCTCCTCTTAATACGTTGCTAAACTCTGGAATAGTGTCCCCACATAAAACTCTCTGACAAACTCAGTAGTTTTACACCATTGCTTAAACAACATCTTAACAAATTGTTGTCCTGCACATGCTCATCACAAGGTTATGACTTTGTGTTCACCATACGATACTCTTCAAATATCCTCCATAAACCAAATCATTTTAACCTCTCACTGAAATGACAATTTTTACACACAACTGCTTTCTCTTTAGTAACTTCCACCTCTGTAAAATCTTAGAATGTATAAATTTAACTACTTTGTGTATAAATGTAACTACTCTGTGTTTAACTGGAACTAGTATAATGCAGTGTAAGCAGATAGACCTTTTCTCCCCGGGCCTCCACTAAAAATTGGTATTCCTAGTCGAGCTTTCCTGGTAAATAAAGACAAATAAAGAAGATAAATAAAACACTCTTGAATATAAGCTATACTGCCAAGCTTGTTAAGCTCTGGAAAAATGAGCAGAATACAATATGTAGGAAACGAGGTTTATTCAAGAGCAATACTGGTTTGTTGGGTGGGTAGTTAGTGTCCTGGATCTAAGAAAAAACGTAGGTGCAAAAAGTACTTAAATAGCTTATACAACAGACAATAGCAATAAAAGATGAAATCAGATTACCATAAGAGTCAGAGAGACCGCTTTATAAAACCACCATAGGAAAAAGGTGGGAGGGCTGGAAAAAAATCCAGGTGGAAACAGGTTAGCTAGAGAGTCCAGTCAAATGAAGCTACTATTGGAGCTCTTTCAGAAGCTTTAGCTTAATGGCTCAGTGGGGGATGGAGCACTATATTTCAACATGAAGCAGGTAAATAAGCAGAATATAAAACTGTAAGAGCGAAAGTGGAATATCAACACTGTAAAAGCAGTGAAGCACAAATCTTGGCGCACATAAAACAGTGCTCTCACTGTTGAAATTCTGCTACAGTTTAAGGCACTGGACTGTGCAAAAATTTCATGGGAAAACTGCAGTAATAAATGACTAAATAACTGAATAAAAATAAAACAATACTAAGGCCCAGCAGGGTTTAAAATGCAAACACGTAGCTTTGTACATGTGGAAATAGAAGTGCAGTATAATGTAGAAACAAAATCTTCCCATGAATGCAAATTAAGCTACCAACACTAAGGTTCCAGAACAAACTAAAAAATGCAAACAGGTAACTTTTTTGGCTAAAACATGAAGAAAAAGACTGTAAGAAATATCTTGGCACAAGACATATATCATTGCTGGAGCCTTCCTGTGTCCTGACAGAGTGCTCTTCAAACTATCTGGAGATATACAGAGCTGAGTATATTTTTCTGGCACTTCAGAGTTGTGTACTGGTAATTGTTGTTTGACTAATTTTATATCATTGCTGGCTGACTTCAGAGTTGTGCACTGTTATTTTTGCTTCACTGTATAGTTTTTCAGATCTCTGCTGAAGGTGTTTGTTTTCCCATACCCACTCTCCCTATTCCTGTCTTTTTTAAATTTGGAGGCTTTTGCAGTTGCCCGCCCCCACTGTAGATTTGATCTGGGACACTCCCCCCAGTCCCATCTCTTTACCTCATTCTACCTAATAGACTCCTTGTGCACTTGTTTTTAGTCATTTTTAATTTAATTGCATTTTTTTAAACTGTTTGGTCTAACATTGCTACATACTCAAGTGTGCTAGCTTGCACTGCATTTGAATTGTTTTTACTGCTGTTTTAGCTACATTTCTGTAGATATATATATATATATATATATATATATATATATATATATATATATATATATATATATATAAACCTTTCCTGTAACTAGTGTAGTCCAGATTCAGATTTGCTGCATCCAGGACTGTATGTAAGCTTCTGAGTCCCCCCCCCCCAAGCTTTCTGTGTTGGAGGGAAACTTTCTAGCTCATCAGTGGGAGTGGTAAGCACTAGGTAACCTATCTACCACATAAGGAGTGGTTCTGGCCCAGAAATTGTAGTTATTGACTGTTTAGGCAGTTTTTCCATATCTCAACTTTCTGATTTAAAAGCCCGCATTTGCACTTGTTTCTCCCCTTTCCTGTAACTAGATTAGTCCAGATACAGATTCTTAGTTTTTAGCACTTGAATTTGCTTATTCGTGATCAGCACTTGTTCAGAACTTGTAAGCACTAAATAACCTACTAATTACTACAGCACTCAACCTCCATCATTACCTAGAGGAAAACAGTTTTGGTACTTACTTTCCTCACTTGCTTAGAGAAAAACAGCTCTTGTACTCACTTTCCTCACTTATCTAGAGGAAAATAGTTTTTTATTCAGGCATGTCCAAGGGTCAGCTCCCAGTGTTCTCTCCTGTCTATCTGATGAATCTGGGCATCTTGGGCAATGTAGACATTGCTTCATGTACACAGACAACCCTGTCCTCCTATCACCCAACACTACAACCTGTGAGAGATGCACTAGCCAAACTTAAAGCTCTCTCCAATCAAGACTGAACTTGACAGTCAAGAGGAGAAGGTAAACACTTGCACCACACCACACTCATCACATAGTCTCACTAAATCTACACCACCAAAATCCACACATAGAAACACAAAAACATTCGTGGAGGCTCTCAATAATAATCTGCTCAAGCAACAGAGACCTCCAAAGCAGAAATGCAAGCAACCTCCACCCCCCAACACAACCCAAATGACACATAGCCCACAGACTCAGTGTGCCACTCAACCACAGCCAATAAGGCAAAACAACGTACCCAACGCACTAGTCATAGGTGACTCTATAGTCAGGCACACTGATGTCCCACTCACCAGGCTAAATAAGGAGAAGGTTACTGTCAGCTGCCTGTCGGGTGCCAGGATCCGCCACATAACTCACGCACTCAGGTCACTCCACAACAAGTACAAATATGACTCTGTCATTGTCCATGTTGGTGTGAACGACCTGAGACGTACCTGGACTACATGAAAAGAGACATGGAGGAGCTGTCCGATCTTGTAGCCCAGGCAGGTATGACCCTAGCCCTGAGTAGCATTCTGCCATCACCCAGAATGATGCCGCAGTACAAGGACAAAATGATTGACTTCAACAATTGGCTAAGCTTCTGCTGCCATTCTAAAGGGATCCAGTATCTGTCTGCCTGGGATGACATGGTCGACAGACCACGATGCTTTGCCAGAGATGGCCTACACCTGTCACCCCTGGGATTCCAGATACTGGCTAAGGTTCTTGCCGCTCCTATAGTGCCTTTTTTAGGCAAGGTTCAAATGACAAATTCACCACCGTAACAGGAACAGGCAAGCAAAAACTGAGGGTGATGCTACTCCATGCTAGAAGTCTAAATCTCAAAATGCACTCACTCAAGGCACTCCTTAAAATGGAGAACATTGATATCTGTGCAGTGACTGAGACCTGGTTCAAGGCTCCAGAAAGCACCCCTGCACAACCAGGCTGTAACTCATCCCACACTTTTCGGCCATATAAGCTGGACCGGCACACCAAAGGCGGAGGTGTGTCCATATTCATTAAGGATATCCACACCTCCAGGCTAGTTGCTCAGGATAATGCAGCTGAGGTTATCCATGTGCAACTAACTCTGGGCAAAACTGCAACCCAAATTGTAGCTTGCTACAGATCACCCACCATGCCCCAGGATTCCCACTCCTCTTTTCTTGATGTACTGGAAAATATTAGGGTTCAACCAAACACCCTAATAATGGGTGATTTCAACTACCCCACCATTAACTGGGAAAACTACTCATGTACCAACTCCTTAGCTCAAAGCTTTCTGGAATGCATAAACTCCAATGCCCTGGATCAACTTATCCACACCCCCACCAGGGGAAACAATATCCTAGATCTAGTCATTACCAACATGAGTGACCGGTGTTCCACACCGGAAGTCAACGCCTCATTGGTCCAATCCGACCATAAGCTAATTACCCTAGATATCCACATCCTGCCCCCATTAAGGAAACCATGCTAAAAATTTTCTCCAAAGCCAAGTTCATGCTTCTTAAGACAGAAGTGATGAACTTCATGACACCCATGCAGATGGACAATACAGTTACGACTACTGAATCCTACACAATTGCACTTTTGCACTTACATGAGTGCATGGATCATGCTATCCCAAACAGAACCAAGACGCTATCCTCCAAAAAAAGGAAGCCAATCTGGTGGTCTCCTGCCATAAACAAACTGTACAACAGAAGGAAGAAACTGTTGAAAAAGAGAGTAAAATCCCATGAGTGGAGGAGCTCCCTGGTCAGCCTCAGTAAGAATCTGCAATCCCTGATAAAATCCTCCAAAGCTAGTTACGAAAACAAAATCGCCTAAAAGACGACCACAAAGCATTCTATAGCTGTGTCAAGAATCTCAATGGCAACACTCAGATCTGCACTGAGTTACAGCACAATGGCACTAAATATACAGACCCAACTGATATTGCCAACATCCCGGTAGATAGGTTCAGTGCTAACTTTACCTCTCTCTCACCCCCTAAAGAGCCCATCTCTATACCGGAAGAATGCAAAGTTCCTGTAATCATGGCTGCACAGGTAAAAAGCACACTCTAAAAAGCCAAGAGCACAGCATCCTTGGGACCAGACAACATACCAGGCTGCGTTCTACACAAACTTCAGAACGAACTGGCACCCCACCTAAGTACCATATTCAATCATAGCCTCACCTCAGGCTTTGTGCCTGCTGAATGGCGCACAGCGACGGTTATCCCACTCCACAAGGGGGGAGCCACCACGGACCCCGGGAACTACTGCCCCATTAGCCTGACAAGCCTGGTCTGCAAGGCCATGGAACGTATCATCATGGAACTTATAAACAAAGACATTGGTAATCTCCAAATTCTGGACCCCACCCAGTTCGGGTTTGTAAAAGGCAGATCATGTCTCCTAAACCTGATAGACTTCTTTGAAGCAGTCACCAAAGCTGTAGACAAGGGTAAGGTGGTCCACACAGCCTATCTAGATCTTGCCAAGTCTTTCGACACCATCCCCCACTCTGGAATTATAGATAAACTCACTAAACTAGGTATAAATCCCTATGTCACAAGATGGGTTGCCAACTGGCTCACTGACAGAACCCACACTGTGAAAGTAGCAGACTCAAAATCTGACTTCAGACCAGTGACAAGTGGAGTACCACAGGGTTCAGTCCTGGGTCCTCTCCTGTTTGATATCTACTTCTCTGAAGTGCAGGCTAACACAGAAGGTCTTTGGCTAATGAAGTTCGCAGATGACTGCAAACTAGGAGCCATAATCGAAACTCCTAACGATGTGGACATCCTACAAAAGGGCCTCACTGAGACAGATGCTTGGTGTCAAAGCCATGGCCTCAAGCTCAATGCCAAAATGTGCATTGTCATCCCCTTTGGTAAAAACTCTGTAAACATGAACTACAACATAGGCGTTAGTATACTAAACACCGAGAGTGTGATAAGAGACCTTGGGACAGAGATGGACAGTAGTCTCTCCTTTGATAATCACATCGCCACAGTAGTCAGGAAATCCGTCTACGTGGCACATCTCATCACAAAAGGTTTCTCATCCAGAAAAAAAGAGGTCATTGTTCCCCTCTACTCATCACTCATTAGACCCATTGTAGAGTACAACGCCCCTTTTGGTATGTACCTCACAAGACATCTACAACCACTGGAAAGGCTGCAGAAATGCCTGACAAAGAGGATTACCGGCCTCAAACAGATGCCCTATGCAGACCGTCTCAAAAAAAACTCCAGCTTTACTCCGTCGCATATCGTCTACTCAGAGGTTATCTCTGCCTAACATACAAAGCTATGTCAAACCCAGAGCTGTTGGACATGCTCCATTTAAAGAAATCCCAATCCCTACAAGCTACACGCTCTAGGGACCTAAACCTTGTCACCACAATAAACAGAACATGCTGGAGGGATAGATTCCTGTCCCAGAGACTTCCCATATTCTGGAATAAACTACCTATCTATATCAAACAAAGCTCCTCATTAGCACTCTTCAAGAAAAATCTTGATGATTGGATGGGAAATAGGAAATTCACCTCGGGGGTCACCTCTGTGGCTATGCTCAACAGTGGCACAGGAAAATAATTTTCTTGGGTGGCAAAAGCCAGGGTACCTTTTTGGCTGGACTTGTATAGGCCCCAGGGCCGATAGCCTAGTACCTACCTATGAACCTAAATTAAATATTTAAGCAGAATTGAAATTATTTTTCCTTTTTGATGAAATGTTTCTTACTCACAGGTCTCTCCAAGTCTTGCATAAAAGATGGGTCAAATATTTATTTTCTTTGCATAGAATGCCTCTGCAAATGTGATTGTGTGTACAGGTCTTAGAAAGGAGAGAAGGCCGACTGCCTCACGTAAGAGTGATACAGTGCTGCAGTGGAGTTGTTATACAGGCTGTAAGCCAATAATAGGGTGTCAGGAAGCTTGTATCCTATACCTTTTACCTTAATATTTCCCCCTTATTTGTATGTGATGATTACTTTTGAACTATGTTAAAGTTAAGTGGTAATAACTGTGGTGGTAAATACTTCTGGATATTAATAATGTTATCTGTAAAAATGAGATTCTTACATTTTTTCTGTCTCTCAGTTAAGAACAAATGTTTGTTTTCTAGTATTTATAAGGATGTTTATTCTGTCCAGTTCCACCCACTGCTTATATTTCTTCTGAGGAGAGTAATGTAGGGTTCTGAAACACCTAAGTCTTTTTAGAATTGTTGTGTATTTTGAAGATTACTATAGAGGTTATAGAATATCTGCAAATACAAATTTGCAGAGTAATAGAACTGTACACAAACTGAAATAATGACACTTGAGTACTCTATTTCTATATATGGTAGAACTAAAAATAATATGCATGATTTGTATAAACATTTTTCTGTATGAACTTAGTACCATTGGTGGAAAATTAAAGATTGTTACCATTTGTGGTTTGTAACTTATTCTAGAATAAATGTCATTATTTGTTGTCCATTTACACAAATTTTAGTCCTTGATATTGGTAATAATGCGTAGTTTAGCCATCAGCAAATGTGTGAACTATACCTTATTACCCCTTATGTTTTATAGTACATATCCAAGTTGAATAATAGAGGGCTGAATGGTGATTTCTGACCACCGTTAATAGGAGAGTGGTGTAGTGTAGTTATACCAGTCAGCATGAGCGGGATTGCAGCAGTAGGAGATGGCACATCTTAATGGTAGCGCACTGAGAAGGAGAACAGAGGGTAGTGATTATTAATAGATGGGTCAAGTATTTTACAGGCTGTGATCACTGACAGATGAGGGATATGATTGGCAAGGAATGTTGACCATTCATTGTTGAAGAAGCATAAATGCTCACAGGTCTAGAATGTGAGAATGCAGTAGAGGCTGTGGCTACTTATGCTGTCCTAAGATATTAGTATTGGTAGGTGCATAGGAGGAAGCAGGGCAGTCACTGACCTATGGAGGGAAGCAAGTGGAAGTCTATAGTCATTGACAAATTGAAGGAGGTAGGCAGGGTTTCCAGTCTGTAGTGAGGGTGGATTGGTATATTTCTGAATACCACTGAGAATGGGAAGGGAATGGCTCTGTATGTCTCCTTTTTTGGAATTGGAGTGTGTTTTGCAGTGGTACTTGGTTAGTGGTGGGATGCACTTTTTAGAGCATTTCAGGACGTGGTGTACTTCATTCTGGAGTGTTTCAAATCTTTTAATTTGTTCGGGAATCATATACCTACACATGTTGTGTTTGTATGTGGTATCCTGTTGCCAAGCTTGATTTGACACACAAGTTAGTACTCTTATGTGTGATCACTACTGTGTGAATACTAATGTTTGCATTTAAAGATCACTATTGTGGTATCACAGGCAATTTCTGTATTCCCCAAAGAGGCAATGGTGTTAGACTTTGTATATATAAGTGGGGGGCTTGCCTTTTATTGTTTATTAGCTTTCAGGTATTCACTGTGTATTACTTCAGCACTTGGTGATTATACTTGTGAGTGTGCACATGAGCAGTTATTTTAGTAGTGGAGCCCAAGTCATATTCTACTTCTGAAATAACTAATTTATTCAGAGTACAGTTCAAAGATTAATTTGCACTAAAGGGCAAATTCTGTCACACTTTTCAGTCTTTTATTTATGTAATACAGTCTAGGTTCACTGCAGCTTGGGGAACGGAGGCATTCCCCTAGAGCAGTTGTCTTCAGACAAAAGTGCATTTTACATACATGGGCATTACTGTCAACTAACTGTTGGGTAATTGTAGTATAAAAAATAATGATATGCAAAGGTGGTTCATTAATTGGCATATACTTTGTTATCCCATGCATGTTTTGTAAGCTTGGCATAAGGGGCTTACACAGAGTAACAAATTAGTGAATACTTTCTAAGAGCTTTAATATCATTAACTGAGACTTCTATGATTTGTCAAGTTAAAACAGCAAAGAGCCAACTTGCCAAGCACCACTGTTGGGGACTTTAAAACCATTGAAAAAATAAATGTAAGCATTTTTTGCTGGTGATAAACCCTCTGCATCCTCTCATTTAGAGGACAAACCCTTGTTTCCTTACTTATAACAACTCCATACTCAGACCACCATGAAGAAAGGGGAAATTTGTAGAAAAGACAAGTGACTTACTGTATGCAGTTTCATAGAAAAAGCAGCAGTCGGGGCAGTTCCGTATCAGCAAGTTGAATTTAACCAGATGGAACCTTACTGCATCAGACAAGGTATAGAAAAGCCTTACTGAGCCAAGGTTAGCAAATGAATAAAAAAAGTTCATAACCGTCTTTAGTATTGGTCAGAACAGCTCCATAATTTCAAGTGCATTAAACCTGATAATTTTATTTCTGAGTCAGGACAAACAGTATGTATCTAAGTGATCAAACACATTTATTTTAGGCTTGGCTTTTACTGAATTTAACATGAGTCTGCAGAATGGAGTTTAACCAAGTCTGGGATATACTGTGCCCACTTCAGAAGAAGCTGATAGTGGTCAACGCTGGAAGGTTGTATGCAAGGCTGGTATCAGAGAATGTCTTGCTCTAATGTTATTTTTTTTGCACCTACTGTTTGCATACATCACCCCGTTGTGCTCCATTTTGCATTATTGCTGTAAACATGGAAGTACATTTCATACATTTTTGCAAACAGTCTTTAACTGTGCAGCTTTGTACATCCAATGAGGACTATTTCTTCATGTCAGCTTGTATATGCAGCCTTTGTTTTAAGTTTACGTTTGTACTAGGACTTCAGAAATTAGACTTTGAAAACACAACATAGCCAGAATATATTGATCAGTAATGCAACACATTCCGTCTGCTAGTAGGCGGTGAATTTTTGACTAAAGTGATAAAGCATGCAGTCCTATCTCACTAACCAGTTAATTTATCTGAAAAGCTTCAATAGTAAGAGGTAATTGCTAGGCGGAGTTGTTTAGGTTCCTCTTCTATGTGTAATATTGTTTTTAATGCTGATCAATAAGTGGCTTTGTAAAAGTTCTAGTTGTATTTCATTTATGCAAAATTTAGTGGCCATCTAGTTAAACATCTCACTAAATTCTAGATAAACAATAAAACAATAGAGTTTAATGTTTAGTGTGAAATAGTATGAAATCTACAATGAGGTTGAAATAGAAATAGCATAGTACATGGTGCGAGCCTTAAACACTACTTACCTTTGAATTCTTTTTTTATATTTCTATATTAATTAGGTAGGTTCTTAAGTGATTTTATGCTAACTAATCTTAAACTTGAATGGGATTGTACTTGTCCAATCTAGTGAGATTATATTTTCTGTTGTACTTGGCCATGGATGCTATGGGAAGGTAGCTTTCAGCAACTTTTTAGAAGCTTGGAGTTTTTGGAAATGTGTACATTTTGAAGTGTGAAGGTATGACTGAGAAAACATAATACTATGTCCAAATAAGTAGTGCAAATAGTGCTCTAAATAAAACTAGATAAAATAAAGAGCACCAAAGTTGCGAGCCCACAGTACTATTTAATGAATTATAAAAATAATAAAACAATGTTAAGCGCTTTCATCAACAAGTATGACTTCTTCAGAACAGAGAATCATTCAAAATTCAAGTTTAAATACACAATACCAGTTAGTCATTGGTTCTAATCCAACCAATTCTAACAGTGAAAAATCACTGCTCATGAATATATAAATAATTAAAATTAAAGTATTTTTTTGCACAGTTAAAATTGAAACATTAAACTCAAAAGCCCCATTGACCACAAAAAGTATAGTATACAACAGTCAATTACATGATAAACTCATTACATGAAAAAATATATCACTTTATAATTAGTTATACTTTAAAAATTCCTACAATATATATTAATATTGTTAGACTAAATCTGCCTTTTCCTTAAGAATGGGCATTATAGTAATGTGCTCATTTAATCCTGGTGGAAAATCAGTGGCTAGCCTTAACTGCCATAGAAGCTCCTTTTTGTGTAGCACATTTTGCCAGTCTCCACCTCTCACTTCAACAGTTACAAATTCAAGAATAGCAAACTTGAAACATGAAAAATTAGTGCATAAAATACTATGCTTATATAGGGCATTGGTATCTTTCTTATTTTTGATATCATAAAGGTGCTCGTATATCCTGGTCTTAAACATTCTCTATGTCTTCCCTACATAAAACGAAGTACAGGTATTACACCTAGCTATATATACCAATCTGCTGGAACAGCAGTTGCCACTTTTTAAAAAAACATAACTTTTATTCTGGTTATCAATGGCTATAGAGCTGTCTTGCAGAATATAGGAACAATAGGAACACCTGCCACAAGGTTTACTTCCACCCCTTTTCTCCTGCATGTTTTTAGAGGCGTTCCCCGTCTCCAATAATGATTTTATATTAGGTCCTACTTTAGTGGAAAATATGGGTTTATCACCCAATATTCGAAATATCTCACTATTGGTTTTAAAGATGTTCCAGTTCTTTATCGATATTCCCTTGATCTGGGAATACAAGGGACTGTATTGTATTACACAAGCCTGTTGGAAATTAGGTTGGTACTGAACGTCCGTGTCATTTACTTTGTTATTAATACTATCACCACCAGTACCTAATAAAGGTATATAAGTATCACCCCATTTTCTAAGAACATCTGTAAGTATAGAGTCAATAAAATGTCCAGGATAGCCTCTCTCTAAGAACATATCCCTTAAATGTTCAAACGATGTTATCACATCATTTCTCATAGTTGTCATCCTGGCTATTCTTATAGCCTGACCCTTAATAATACTTTTTTTTCTGATAAATTGGGTGATGACTATTATAATGCAAGTAGCTATTACAAAAAGTATTTTTGCGGTAGATTTTGGAAATATATCCATCCTGTGATTTGATTATTTTAGTATCCAAGAAGTTAATCTTTTGTTTATCAAACTGAAAGGTAAATTTCAAATATTCTGTAGTTTTATTCAAATACTGGATAAACTCAGGTATTTGTTCTGATCCTCCATTCCACAAGATAAAGATATCATCCAAAAATCTGCCGTAATATATGACATTGGATAAAAATAATTCATTTTGAAAAATATGTTTGATTTCCCAACCAAGGAGAACCAAGTTAGCATACAAGGAGGCACAAGCAGCACCCATGGCGACCCCTTTGAGCTGTTGAAAATATTCCCCTTTATCTTGTGGAATGGAGGATCAGAACAAATACCTGAGTTTATCCAGTATTTGAATAAAACTACAGAATATTTGAAATTTACCTTTCAGTTTGATAAACAAGAGATTAACTTCTTGGATACTAAAATAATCAAAGCTCAGGATGGATATATTTCCAAAATCTACCGCAAAAATACTTTTGTAATAGCTATTTGCATTATAATAGTCATTACCCAATTTATCAGAAAAAAAGTATTATTAAGGGTCAGGCTATAAGAATAGCCAGGATGACAGCTATGAGAAATGATGTGATACAGAGTTTGAACATTTAAGGGATATGTTCTTAGAGAGAGGCTATCCTGGACATTTTATTGACCCTATACTTACAGATGTTCTTAGAAAATGGGGTGATACTTATATACCTTTATTAGGTACTGGTGGTGATAGTATTAATAAAAAAGTAAATGACACGGAAGTTCAGTACCAACCTAATTTCCAACAGGCTTGTGTAATACAATACAGTCCCTTGTATTCCCAGATCAAGGGAATATTGATAAAGAACTGAACATCTTTAAAACCAATAGTGAGATATTTCGAATATTGGGTGATAAACCCATATTTTCCACTAAAGTAGGACCTAATATAAAATCATTATTGGAGATGGGGAACGCCTCTTAAAAACATGCAGGAGAAAATGGGTGGAAGTAAACCTTGTGGCAGGTGTTCCTATTGTTCCTATATTCTGCAAGACAGCTCTATAGCCATTGATAAACCAGAATAAAAGTTATGTTTTTTTAAAAAGTGGCAACTGCTGTTCCAGCAGATTGGTATATATAGCTAGGTGTAACACCTGTAGTTCGTTTTATGTAGGGAAGACAGAGAGAATGTTTAAGACCAGGATATATGAGCACCTTTATGATATCAAAAATAAGAAAGATACCAATGCCCTATATAAGCATAGTATTTTATGCACTAACTTTTCATGTTTAAAGTTTGCCATTCTTGAATTTGTAACTGTTGAAGTGAGAGGTGGAGACTGGCAAAATGTGCTACACAAAAAGGAGCTTCTATGGCAGTTAAGGCCAGCCGCTGATTTTCCACCAGGATTAAATGAGCACATTACTATAATGCCCATTTTTAAGGAAAAGGCAGATTTAGTCTAACAATATTAGTATATATTGTAGGAATTTTTAAAGTATAACTAATTATAAAGTGATATATTTTTTCATGTAATGAGTTTATCATGTAATTAACTGTTGTATACTATACTTTTTGTGGTCAATGGGGCTTTTGAGTTTAATGTTTCAATTTTAACTGTGTAAAAAAATACTTCAGTTTTAATTATTTATATATTCATGAGCAGTGATTTTTCACTGTTAGAATTGGTTGGATTAGAACCAATGACTAACTGGTATTGTGTATTTAAACTTGAATTTTGAATGATTCTCTGTTCTGAAGAAGTCATACTTGTTGATGAAAGTGCTTAATATTGTTTTATTATTTTTATAATTCATTAAATAATACTGTGGGCTCGCAAATTTGGTGCTCTTTATTTTATCAAAACATAATACTATGCAGGAGATGAATGCATCTTCACAGCAGAAGGAATTACATGCTTTGACAAAAGGTTAGTTCAAAAGGCTATTTCATGTTGGTTTCCTTTTTAGCACATGTCATTTATATTATTTAGAGACTATGTTCAGGAGATCCTTAAATGTTTCTCAGAGTTCTGCCTCTCACACCAGTAATTTTTGCACAAAATGAACCCACCCACATTCTCTGGGCAAAAATCACCTGATCTGTATGCCATCGCAAACTCCTAAAACAGCGTTAGTCAGTACAGACTGGTCATTTATAACATTTCAAACAGACTGCGTGAATGTGAGTGTAGATCAGCAGTCATTTGACTAGAAAGCACTACAGTGGTCTTCTTCAAGTCAGTGGTTCAATGGTTCTGGTTGCATCCATAAAGTAAATGCAGTCCACATCAGTCACCTAATTTTAAGCATCCCTGTTCCAAACATTCCAAGTAGCTGCAATGACCCACACAACTGAACCCTTAACTGAAGGAGCTGGATTTGCCCTGAGGGCAGTGATGAAGGATTAATCTTTGAGATGCAGTATAAGTTAAGACCTAGGATTTATTTAGGTTTACACGTGATCACCTGGTCTAACTGTATTTTGAAAGCTATAAGGCTAGGTTTACAGCTGACGTTTGCTAACCTTATCTTTATCGTCGATTGTGAGGGCTGGGAGTACTCTTAGGGTGGAATTTGAGTAAATATGCAGGCTTTTTTTTTGGCATTCCTAAAATCAGCAGCTTAATCCATCATCAGTTATGGTAGGGTTCAGGCTAGCATTATCTAGGCCTTTTGGGAAGTAGTATGACTGAAAGTCTGTGCTTATTTCTTGCATATTCACATCCAGCAGTCTAGCCCTAGCTTAAAAATTATATGTAGCATTATTGTTATTTTTCAGTTTCAGGATTAAGGTTATCTGGACTCTGAGGGTTGAGTGATGTTTAAGAGGCTGTGTGAGTGAAGCTGCAGGTTTATTTCAGGAGTTTGCCTATGTTTTAATTATGGATGAGTTTTTGGGTTACACCAATATGCAGTTATTTCAAATGGTTGCGTGGTGGGGCACAGTGTGTACCCAAGGGTGGTGGCATATATCAAGGACTCTACCAAACATAACTGCATGCTTAAAATGTATGTACTGTTTTTATATTTGATTGCATTCTTCCTTTCAGGAATTCCCCATGTTATCCATGAACAGGTTTAATATTAGCATTCATCCATCCAAATTCTAATCCTAACTTTGAGTAACCCATAAATGGGTTCGGTAATTGGGTATGTAGTACATAAACACACTGTTTTGTAATTTAATTTTTTGATGTTAAATAACGTATAAAACACAAGTACAATACACACAAAGCCAGAATAGCATGTTGTTTAACTGTTCTTTCTAATATTTTAGTACATTTTTATATACATGAGCAAACACGTTAATATAATGAAACAAATATTTACTTGAGTATTTACATTAATTCTTACTATATGTATTATTAAAATTCATTAAACAGTCATAAATTGATAAGACATTAATAGTTATCTGATAATGAGTTTGGTTTTATTCAGTAATCTAATTTTTTTGAAATTAATGTATGACCTATTTAGTATGTAAATAAGTATTTGTCAGCTGTGCGACCAGGTTTCATTTAAATGTAGTTTGTTAGACATAAATACAGTATTATCTTTGCATAGGCCTGGAACTGTAGACATATTACTAGAGACATATATCTTCATTTTATATTTTTTCATTTTACATGCAGTTTTAATAATAGAAAGGAATGTTTCAGTGAAGATCATACGTCTCAACTTGGAAACATTAAAAATCTGGACAAAGGCCCACAAAACGTAGATGCAAATCTGTGCGCTGATTAACAAAATTTGCAAACATACTTAGGTAACCCTGCACACTCCAGTGGAATTGTGGGATACCAGCTTGTAAATGCAAACTGAAGAACAGACTATCAGATATGATCATGAAACACAAAATGAGCAGAACAACAATAGTGTTTTATTTATATTAATATTTGAATTTGTGTAAAAATAAAATTAACTGTGGCTGCTCTTCAGCCTTTTTGATTAAATAACAGACAAAATGTAAGCAAGAACAAAACTGTTTTATTTATATTACTGCATTTTGGTCAAAAAGGACTGCAATTCCATCATGGAGTTGTCGTGCCGTGTCATTGTTTTGCGCAGTACTGTCATACTACAATCACACACTTACACACATGCTTTAATATATTGGCATATACAGCAGTGCCCGTCTCTGATAAGACTGTTTCACCTCACATTCTACTTTTATTAAATCTAATAGCAGACAATCATCCAGTCATTGTGTGGGCCTTTACCAACTAGCCCTCAAAAAGTGCTCAAAACTCAAATATTTTAATATAGATAAGACTATAATGTATTAAAACAATCACAACACAGGCAACCCACCCACATTCTCTGGGCAAAAATCACCTGATCTCTATGCCATCACAAACTCCTAAAACAGCGTTAGTCAGTACAGACTGGTCATTTATAACATTTCAAACAGACTGCGTGAATGTGAGTGTAGATCAGCAGTCATTTTAAGCAGCTGCTGGAGACACTGTGGTTGCTTAAATGAATATGTGGGTGTACTAGTATCTGTAAATGTTGGAAAGTACTTTGCAAAGAGCTAGTACACATTCTTTGCTACAATTCAGAGCACCCCCCCCCCCCCAACCTTGGGTAGCTGGAGGGGCATCATACTGAGTCTGCCCACCAGTGCACCAAATGACCTAGCTATGGATTTAGTGCCAAAGTTCAGTGAAATTTCAGTCCAGAGATATAATAATAAAAAAACATAGAAACAAATCCCTGGTCCAAATATAAATCAAATGGCTCTCATTTTCCATACTGTAAAATAAGAAACTACTAAATGCCAAGCTAAATGTCCAAGCATAAGCTGATACCTTTCCAATATAATTTTAAGAACTATAAAAATGCACATTAACATCAACAGAAATCAGGAAGATGTGATTAAAAGAAATTAATTGAACCAATAAATAAGTAAATAGGGTCAACCATATAATTTTGTAACTTTGTTAAGCACTTTCAGCCATGTGTAACATACCTCTTTTATTCAGGGTTCTGAAGAAGCCTGTTACATATGCATGAAAACACTTTAAAGTTAATGAAAATGTATGCAATTAACCATATTAAAAAAAAAAAAAAACTTTTCAGAAATTCAAGTCACTTCACAGGGCTTTCAAAATAAATCCATATCTTTTATTCTAAATGGTGACCCACTTAAAAAAACTCAGCCACAGTCGCAGACCCTAGTCTGTTACTTTGCAAGTACAAGGGCACATACCCACAAACATGTATAACATCATGTTATCACTCCTTTTACAAAATTCCAGTCTCTCCAGTAAACAGCTAGGGCAGCTAATGAAATAAATAAATCATGACTGAATCTGAATTCAATTATTTTCTTTTTATTTTTTTACCTGGAGGTGGAGGAGGAGCTGGGAGAAGAAGTAGAAAAAGTTATATATTTTTTCATGACTGGTCCAATTGCACTACTGTGACCTGAGTCCGATGAAACTGCTGCTGCTGCACTCAGCACACTGTAAAATGAACAGCTCGCTTGCTTGGGGACAGGGTAGCCTTGCTGACTGTCATGCTGTATTCCAGGCTATCTAATTAAAAACAAAAAGCACTCTCAGTCCAAGCTGTAGTCCAGTCCCTCTCTAAACTGGTCTGGAAAGATTAGGAAGCTTAGTTGCTGCAGTGCGAGACACACTCAACTCTCTTACACATTGCTGCTGACTATAAACATAAACAAAGTGTACAAGTCAGTCATTCAATAATCATACCCTTCCAGCCCTCAGCCAAATTCTGACAGGTTGTTAGGCTTTTCATAATGTTGACGTCATCACGCATGCCTCTGCACGTGATGGCATCAGCAGAAAATTGGCAGAAAAAAAAGCGGGGAAATTTGAGAATAAAGGGGGCCACTCGGGAATTCGTGACACCCCATTATTTGGACCTCAAAAGTGGTAAATGCCGAAGAATTCTGTATGGTATGGTTGAGAGGTATGGTGAAGGATATAAATGAAGTCAGAGAAATAGCTTTCATAAAGATAATAATAAACTTGAGAAAGCTCGGTATTTACCGAGTGAAAGCGCTTGTTTTATTTATCTGCTGGATTTCGTTTTATTTATCTGCTGGATTTCAATAAAGTGTCGATTTATCCTGGTTCAGTGCTCCTTTCCTGGATTCGTTTTCTTGGTTCTGCTGGTGTTTATTATATTTTCAAAGATAAAATATACCAAAAAAAGTGCAGTACATTGAATACGTACAGATCTTGTTAAGATGGTATGAGGCTTGAGAACCAAGATTCAAGAGGCATGTAGAACTTGTAAGAAATTTGCAAGGTTTTAGTATTATTAGGAGAGATACTTAAGACACAGAAGTCGGTAAGTAAGTTAGGACCGACACACACAAAGTCATTGCAGTGCAGTCCGCAGAAGTTTGGTACAGACACTTCGGACTGAGTGTAGAAGTCAGGTCAAATGTCTAGCATTCCAGAATCAAGAGAAAGCAAGGCAGTTAGTATTAGTTCTGCCAATTTAGGAGGAAAGCAGTAATTCTGCATACAGAAGCTTCAGACAGTATAATGAGTACAGGCAATATAAGTCAATTTCAGTTTATCCACACTGTTTGAGACAGTAAGATTTAATTCAGATATTGTTGACATCTGTCTTCATTCTATGCTGCTACTGTATAATAAATCACCTCTATCATATCTGGTTTATAGACTTTTTTATTTTGAAAGGCACAAAAAGATTTGGCACATAAAGGAGAGACGAGCACTTGTTCAGCACAAATCCGGGTAGTTAAAATAGTCATTTTTTGCAGTTATTTCCAGTATCCTGCAGTTCTTTCAATTCTTACATCAGTACTTAATATTAACTTACAATGGAAGTGAACAGCAGCACTACTGGTTAAAACTGTGCTGCTCTGCCATTACACCCTAAAGTGATATATGTACTGATGTTAGAAATAGGGGATGAGTTTCATAATCCCAACATTCAGCTATTCCTTTTTACTGCTGCTGTTCGCTCAGTTTTCCAGCTAATATAGATAATTAATTGTTCAGTTTTGATATCAGAATTCTGATTATCAGATGTTTGCTACACAGAAAATATATTTTTTTTATTATTCCACATAAAGTAACACTCACCCATTCCTAATCTGGTAATGCATAAGCAGTACAGTAATCTTTATAAAAGTTGGGTTAGCTCATAATAGGGGTGAAAGTAAATCGAGGCAGTAAGGCAACATTTCCAGAGTGAAACAAACTGCAAAATATACTGTTTCCATCATTGGACCAAATTGCAGAACAGTTTACTCCGAGAGCAGGATGGTATCCACAAATCTTTTGGACATAAATAAAATGGTGGCAATCCTGAAAGAAGGCTTATATGCTTCCCTGCATTATTAGGAGGTTGAGGAAGTGTACAAGCCTTTATGGGCTGACCCAGGTTGTATTCCTGATGAAAGATCATGGACCAGATTCCAAAAAAGTTGCCCCCAGTAAGTCTACCCTAACTGTGAAATACTTGCTGTCAGTGTAAGTGACTGACTTCAGTGTAAGGCCTATCTATAAACAGATTTGTTACAGGGACCAGATTCCAAAATACCTGCCCTCAGTCTGCTTTTAGGATCACTTGCACTGAGAACAAGTCTTTTGTAATCTGGCCCCAGGTATAGGTAGTGTCCCAGGAGCAGCTATAAATTGAGAGAGTATGCCTGAGTAATTGTCATACCCTCTCCCATTCTGTGTAAATACTACTTTGTTAAAAGTGGTGAATGTGACCGTCTCTACTCTGGGCCAGTAATCAAGGAGCCTCAATCCTCACCACTGACACCGGTGAGGGATGGCCAATAGGAACAAAAATGAAAGCATGGTCTTTTCAGAGGCATCTCTTTGCACCAAGCACAATTTCCATTAAGAGCACACAGGGAACACACTCCAGAATTGGGGCTGGATGCTTTCTCTCTCTCTTTTTCTGTCTCTCCAGTTCCCAAACAAGACCCCACACTGACCACTTTGGAGGTCTGTGTTCCTGTTCCAAGTTGTTGACACACACACTTGGATATTTGATTTTCACACACACCTGGGAAAGGCTGGCACAGATTTACCAGCTGTGCTCCTTCTGCCCAGACTATAAGGTAATTATGCTGTGCCACCAGTCAGCTACTTTATGGCTCTTACAAGGGTACCCAATTATACTGAGTAAAATTAATACGGATTCAAATAAGAGTTTTACCAATGCAGCAAGGCTTTCAGGAGTGGTCACAGTGCCAGTAAATTAAGCATAAGTACTCTTAAGATGTTAAAAGTATTCTCTAAAAGACCAGCAACAATTAATGGTATAGAAATATTTAATAATAAATAGTCAATATTCTCATGTTTTCTATTTTATTATCTGTATGCAGTAAACACCAACATTTCAATCACAGGAGATTTAAAAAAGAACACAGTTGGATAGATCACACAGATGCAGAAAAACAATACTCAACTAATCTCAGTATACTTTCCTGACTTACAAAGAATTACAGTTTCCTAGTTAAGTTGCTTACTACAGCAAGGCAAAATGAGGTGTCAGATTGTGTAAGATATCTCTGCGAGAGATCTTTCCTGCCAGGTTCTGCTAGGAACAAAGTGCTGCTGCAAGAGTTCCATCATATCTCTCACTAATATCTAAAGACTCATTTCAGTGCTGGTAATTGAATGACATCACATCTGGTCACCTGACTGTGGTACAATTCACACCCAGAGCTTTGCTAAGATCTGTTGCAGCATCTGAAAGGTATAAAACAATTTCAAAAACATCCTTCCAGGGTAGCAATTAGTTCACCCCTTAAGGACAGTACAGTAAGATTCCTAGTCCTGGTTTTCTCAGATATTTTTGTCTGGCTGCAATTCAGACCTGTAAGATAAAATCTTTGTGGCCTAAACCAGCTAATTTAATTTTTAACCTATTTTTCAAAATTGATAGGAATGAGATTAACCTCTTCCTGTCCAGAATTCTCTGTTAAAATATATACATTTAATCATTTATAATAATACTGTCTGACATACATATATTTCTCTTTTCTGTCCAGCAGGACCCACTGTTGATGTATTTTTAACACAAGCAACTTAATAAATACATTTTAACACAAGAGTCTATACAAATCAGTGTGATAGTCAAATGACATAAAATTCTTCAGAAAACTTCAGCTAGCTATGCTGGCATATGTTACATATGCACTGCCCTACTTTCCCTGGAGCAGATGGCACTGCATCATATCATCACACTGAAAAACAATAGCAATTCCCAGTGTTCACTAGTTGAGAACCACACAGTAACTTGTGTCCATAAGGGGTACTGATATATGTTGTGTGTGTGTGTGTGTGTGTGTGTGTGTGTGTGTGTGTATATATATATATATATATATATATATATATATATATATATATATATATATGTCATTCATGTATAATTGCAGTGCAGTGAATAATGGGTACAGCTACTAGTTAAAAAAATAGTGCATGTCCTCTTTTCTCAGAATTATTAACTACATAGGTTGGTTAGTCATTTGTCTCATTTTTTTGTTTTAATTCATTTAATTTTGCAGTTTGCCAACACTGTAACATACTATGCTGTGTCCAGACCCCCCCCAAAGGTGACTTTCTTTCTACTGTCCCTGACCCCATTCTGACATTTAATGGTTATGCTACAGCTAGGGTGTCTAGTGGGGTGCGAACTCCTAGTTGCACTGTTTGTGCACTTATAGCCGCCTTGATCAGTTCAGTGCATACAAACTCATTGTTTGAATGTATCATTTCTTTATTTTTTCTAGTTATAAAAATTCTCCATGTGCCAGACATTCCTGTGCCATGTGCCATCCAAACGTGAGTCAAGTACTACCACGTTGTATATGAAGCAACTTCACTTTATTAAAACAATAAAAGCAGTATCATAAGCGCTTTCGGGTAAATCCCTTCATCAGATGATAAAACACTAGTAAAAACATAGTATCTAATATAGTACAACACAGCCAATAAAAATCAATAATTTACCCTCCTTTTTTGTTAGAGCTGGTATTAAAGGGACAACATCATTTAATCTCGGGGCTTTGTCAGCTCCCAGTCTAAGAATCCATTGCATCTCTTTGTATTCAGTTTCATTATACAAGTCACCCATTTTTTGACTTCTATTTACAACACATATAACCATAAAGGCAAATACATGATCACTATGCAATTCTATATGCTTATACAGTGCATTGTGTTCTTTTCTTAACCTTATATCTGATAGATGCTTAAAAATTCTATCTTTAAGTCTGCAATTTGTTTTTCCTACATAATATGCAGTACACTGTTGACAGTTTGCAATATAGACATGCTGTGTGTTACAGTCAGTATACATATTCAAAAAGTAATTATTGGTGGTCCTGGGGTGTATAAAACAGTTCCCTTGTAGAATGCCCTTACAGGCTTTACAATGTAGGCGTGGATAAGTTCCCTTCTTCTTAATGCCTGAATTTTTAAAATGCATAGGATCTTGACACAAAATATCTTTCAGATTTTTATTTCTTTTAAAAATGAATCTAGATTGTGTCCCTACAACTCTAGTTATATTCTCATCTGTTAAAAGAATTCTCCAGTTGTCTCTAATTATATTGCATATACCACCTATATCATTACTGTATGTTAAACTTATTTTCAAACCTTCATTCGGTTTTTCGACCTGTGCATCTACCTTGTTAGGCCATTTTTTACCTCTGTGTAACCATGGTTTTGCACTTTGTTTTCTAAAGAGACCGCTGTTGTCCATTTTTTTTAATAAATTTTTATTATAACCTTGTGCTTGAAAATTATTCTTTAGAGTCCAATTCCTGTATAAAGGAATTTTCATTTGTGCAAAGTCTGGATATTCTACAGACTTGTCCCTTGACTATATGTCTAGGGTGCATGCTGTCAAATCTAAGCATGCTGTTGGCCCAACAAGGCTTCCTATATAGTGAGGTCTCTACCTCTGCATTTTCTCTCTTAATAATACTAACATCCAGGTATTCAATAACTGAACAAGAATAATTCAATGAAAATCTGAAGAAGCTGGTAGTAGACTCTAGATATTTGACAAAGGATGTTAATTCTGATGTGATGCCCCCCCACAAAAAGAAAACATTGTCCACAAATCTATTGTAAAAGAGAAGTTTGCCTTTCCAATCATGTGCTGCCTCAAATATCACCATATCTTCCCAGTATGCCAGGACTAGGTTAGCGTATGTGTTTGCACAAGGCGTACCTATAGCTATACCTTGTCTCTGGCAATAATACTTTATTTGACAAAGAAAAACATTGTTCTGTAATACTAGCCTTAATAAGGAACATAACCATATATTTTCATCAATATTTTTTCTATGGCAGTAATACCATATTGATTTTCTATGACAGTGAGCAAATTCTTTACATCTGAAGTAACAAACATCTAGGAAATGTCACTGTTCTCTTGTAAATAAACAAAACACCCAATGATTTCAGAAATGTAGTTGTCCTTTGTCAAGTATCTAGAGTCTACTACCAGCTTCTTCAGATTTTCATTGAATTATTCTAGTTCAGTTATTGAATACCTGGATGTTAGTATTATTAAAAAAGAAAATGGAGAGGTAAAGACCTCATTATATAGGAAGCCTTGTTGGGCCAACAGCATGCTTAGATATGACAGCATGCACCCTAGACATGTATTCCAACACATAGTCAAGGGACAAGTTTGTAGAATATCCAGACTTTGCACGAATGATAATTCCTTTATTCAGGAATTGGACTCTCTAAATAATTTAAAAGAAATAAAAATCTGAAAGATATTTTGTGTCAAGAACCTATACATTTTAAAAATTCAGGCATTAAGAAGAAGGGAACTTATCCACGCCTACATTGTAAATCCTGTAAGAACATTCTACAAGGGAACTGTTTTATACACCCAGGACCAACAAGAATTATTTTTTGAATATGTATGCTGACTGTAACACACAAAATGTTGTCTATATTGTGAACTGTTAACAGTGTACTGCATATTATGCAGGAAAAACAAATTGCAGACTTAAAGATAGAATTTTTAAGCATCTATCAAATATAAGGTTAAGAAAAGAACACAATGCACTGTATAAGCATATAGAATTGCATAGTGATCATGTATTTGCCTTTATGGTTATATGTGTTGTAAATAGAAGTCAAAGAATGGGTGACTTGTATAATGAAACTGAATACAAAGAGATGCAATGGATTCTTAGACTGGGAGCTGACAAAGCCCCAGGATTAAATGATGTCCCTTTAAAACCAGCTCTAGCAAAAAGTAGGGTAAATTATTGATTTTTATTGGCTGTGTTGTACTATATTAGATACTATGTTTTTACTAGTGTTTTATCATCTGATGAAGGGATTTACCTGAAAGCGCTTATGATACTGCTTTTATTGTTTTAATAAAGTGAAATTGCTTCATATACAGCGTGGTAATACTTGCCTCACTTTTGGATTTATTATTTGGATTTTTTGGTAGTACTTTAAGTGGAAGGAGTCCTTTACTTTTTGTTCTTTACTTTGCTGTTGTTTTATTGGACTCCAGACACCCACGGCTGACCAGCAGACTGAGGATGTTGAACTTGGCTATGTACCACACAGGTATCTCAAAACCGTGACTAGTAAATCTTTTTTGCTACAAAATCCGCTGTTGGACATGGACATTGGGACTTCTGCTCTTCTTTCTGATGCTACACAAGAGAGACAAAGAGGTGAGACTGAATTTACCATGTCATTGACATCTTTGAAAAATACATTAATGAAATTAAAATGCCTACAATGAACAGATTTTATGTTGAAGCTTATCTTAAGAACAGTATTGTGCCAAGAGGCTTACGTGTTTTATGCATGCCAGCACAAGGGGAACGCTATCCCGAGTTGCTGGCAGCATATTAACTTACAAACTAGTAAATCATATATGAATTTACTTATTTCCTTTTTTCACCCTGAAGAGGATGGACTGTTAAACAAAGCTGAAGACCTTCAGCTGGAAATAGACTATAAAAATGAATATCATAAGAATAGACTTATGGACATACTATGTGTAGCTGCCAGGAGCGGCCCTAGGTCAACTGATGCCCTAGGCAAAAGGGCTCCACGGCGCCCTCCACCACACTACCTGGTGCCCCATCCTGGTCTACCTACAACAAATAAATACTGGAAAAGTGCCCCTGCTAGACCGGCGCCCTAGGCGGCCGCCTAGTTGGCCTATGCCTAAGGCCGGCTATGGTAGCTGCTAACTATGATTTAAAACTGAAACAAGTTAAGTTAAAGAAACTACAACGCTATCACCGTGATTTTTCATCAGGTAACATCTTTGGCCTCGCCCTCAAGAAAGAGCTTGGAATGCTTCAAATGATGTAGCAGCCACACCTGCACCTAATCAACAACATGAAAAAGAATGCTCAGACTTTGTAAACTTAAAGCAGTCTAACACTATTCATTCACAGGGGCCTGTCTTGTTTAGTACAGAAAATAATGAAACAACATCTACCAATGTCACTGAGATAGTGACTGAAGGAGAAACATCTGTGGACATTAATTTGGGCACAGCAGCTGGCCAAATGGATGAGTCTCGAGCCAAACCAAAACAAAGTGCCAAGATGCCTGCATCTGTTGTTACACCTGCTTCCTTCTCGCCTTCATCTTCTTTTTTAACATTACCAGCACCAGTGAAGAAGAATTCTCAGAAGAAGAGCTTTTCACATCAGATGGACAAGGACTACAAGAAACGACAGACCTCCAATTGACTGTTGATAATGTATGTAACATTTGCAATGTTCATAATATTTCAGGTATTTCTCTTTCTGAATTACAACTTTCAGTGTTAAGCAAGGGCTTAAATTTTGTACCAAGTACAGGGACAGATTTTTGTACTCTAATACCTCAGCTGCTATACTTTGCACAGAATGTAATGTTGAAGCAAATGTTTAATGATACTAACAGTGTTCAAACACCTCATGCATTGAAGCAACCTAGCACTTTTTCACCTACTTTAAATCCTACACTGTTGTTTGTTAAATCATGTGAACATGAAATTGAACAGTATCTATAGAATACACATATATCTATGTATTTCAACTTAGACCAACCACATAGAAATGCACTACAAGAGCTGAAGAATAATACCAGCATAGTTATAAAATCTGCTGATAAGGGAGGTGCTGCTGTTGTACTTAGCAAAGAGTTTTATAACACAAAATAGATCTGTTGTTAGCTGACAGACTGACTTTTCTTCAGCTGTCACCACTAATGGTGAATTGTTATATACAAAAAGTGCACAAATCTTTAACATGAAAAAAACTGGTGTGATAGACCATGTGCCGCTGACATTTTTATATATACAACATCCTACTATCCCAGTTTTTAAAGCCTTACCAAAAATTCATAAGGATCCCAAAACACCACCCATGAGACCCATTGTATCGGGTAGGGGCCGGGTAACAGAAAATATTTCTATTTGGTTAGAATGCACGCTTAGTCCAATGTTACAAACCTTCCCTAGAATTTTGAAAGGTACTGCTACATTTCTGGAATTGTTGGGTGTTTATTTACAAGAGAACAGTGACATTTCTTATATGTTTGTTACTTTAAATGTAAAGAATTTGTTCACTGTCATAGAAAATCAATATGGTATTACTGCCATAGAAGAAATACTGAACAAAAAGTGAATATACATATAGATGAAAATATACGGTTATGTTCCTTATTAAGGCTAGTATTACAGAACAATGTTTTTCTTTGTCAAACAAAGTATTATTGCCAGAGACAAGGTACAGCTCTGGGTACGCCTTGTGCAAACACATATGCTAACCTAGTCCTGGCATACTGGGAAGATATGGTGATATTTGAGGCAGCACATGATTGGAAAGGCAAACTTCTCTTTTACAATAGATTTGTGGACGATGTTTTCTTTTTGTGGGGGGGCACCACATCAGAATTAACATCCTTTGTTAAGTAGCTAGAGTCCACTACCAGCTTCTTCAGATATTCATTGAATTATTCTAGTTCAGTTATTGAATACCTGGATGTTAGTATTAGTAAGAGAGAAAATGGAGAGGTAGAGACCTCACTATATAGGAAGCCTTGTTGGATCAACAGCATGCTTAGATATGATAGCATGCACCCTAGACATGTATTCCAACACATAGTCAAGGGACAAGTTTGTAGAATATCCGGACTTTGCATGAATGAAAATTCCTTTATACAGGAATTGGACATTTTATAGAATAATTTTCAAGCACGAGGTTATAGTAAAAATTTATTAAAAAAGGAAATGGGCAACAGCTGTCTCTATAGAAAACAAAGTGCAAAACCATAGTTATACAGAGGCAAAAATGGCCTATTAAGGTAGATGCACAGGTCCAAAAACCTAATGAATGTTTGACAATAAGTTTAACATACAGTAATGATATAGGTGGCATATGCAATATAATTAGAGACAACTGGGGAATTATTTTAACAGATGAGAATATAACTAAAGTTGTAGGGACACAACTTAGATTTATTTTTAAAAGAAATAAAAATCTGAAAGATATTTTGTGTCAAGAACCTATGCATTTTAAAAATTCAGGCATTAAGAAGAAAGGAAACTTATCCATGCCTACATTGTAAAGCCTGTAAGGGCATTCTACAAGGGAACTGTTTTATACACCCCAGGACCAACGAGAATTATTTTTTGAATATGTATGCTGACTGTAACACACAAAATGTTGTCTATATTTTGAACTGTCAACAGTGTACTGCATATTATGTAGGAAAAACAAATTTCAGAATTAAAGAAATTCTATTAGATGTAAGGTTAAGAAAAGAACACAATGCACTGTACAAGCATATAGAATTGCATAGTGATCATGTATTTGTCTTTATGGTTATATGTTTTGTAAATAGAAGTCAAAGAATGGGTGACTTGTATAATGAAACTGAATACAAAGAGATGCAATGGATTCTTAGACTGGGAGCTGACAAAGCCCCGAGATTAAATGATGTTGTCCCTTTAAAACCAGCTCTAGCAAAAAGGAAGGTAAATTATTGATTTTTATTGGCTGTGTTGTACTATATTAGATACTATGTTTTTACTAGTGTTTTATCATCTGATGAAGGGATTTACCCAAAAGCGCTTATGATACTGCTTTTATTGTTTTAATAAAGTGAAGTTGTTTCATATACAGCGTGGTAGTACTTGCCTCAGTTTTGGATTTATTATTTGGATTTTTTGGCAGTACCTTTAGTGGAAGGAGTCCTTTACTTTTTGTTCTTTAAATTGACTATCATTTCGGGTGGATTATTCTTGTAGATGTGGTCCATTCTCACTTCAGAACTATCCTCTTTGTAAAAAATGTTAACATCTCATTAATTGCAAAACTGTACAAAAATCTAATTCTTGAAAATTTTCACTCACAGAAGCCTATAGCTATGTACAAGCCAAAACTGACTCGCCAGGTTAGCCCTCACACTGCGATATGTTGATAATGTAAAATGTTACATAATTTTGTAATGTTACTGTTGTATGTTGACTTAACACTGGAAGATACTTTTCCATAAAAAGTGCCAATATTCTCAGCCCACCCATATTGCAAAATTAAAGCAAAACTTTGTTTTACTATCCTTTGGCTGCCAAGAGTCCCTGACCTTTGTTTATAGAGTTAGCCTGTTGATAAGTTTTCCCACCCAAGTTGCATCAGGCAAAATATCTGGGTACCATAGATGAATATTAGAAGAGTTGCTTTTGTGGGCCATTTTCAGCTTAGCCAATTTTCCTGAAAGGCGGGAATACAACCCTGTACTTTTTGTCTGTAAGGTAAATACCTTAACCATTATGCCATCAAATGAATGAACACAATGGTTTGTGTTAAGTTTACTTGTCCAAGTTGGATCATGTTGTTTACTTTAAAAATATATATGGGCATCAAATGTATAAGCACACCATTGTGTGCTTAAAGTGTCACATCTTCCTTTAATGCTCCCATTTCACACACATGCAGAAGAGTAGCAGCACAAGAAACCATGAAGTCAGGACAATAGAAATGCACATATAAACATTATATAGTTCAAAAGTCCATAGTTATATACTAGGCTAATGACCACTTGGGACTTTATAAGCCTAGTGGTACAATCCAACTCAGTTGTGTCCCTATGTAACCCTTTACCATCCTACTAATGCCCCTATACTATCTACCCTCATTGTCCCCTACAACAATCTTAAGACCTTACATTCGTCACAAAGACTTCTGGTAAATATTTGTAAATCTAACAACAGGGCTGGAGACTCTCTTTTCTGTAATACTGCTGGAAAATCCTGGAACCTTCTTCCTACTGAACTTTCCTCTGTTCTCTCAATATCACTCTTCAAAAACAAACTGAAACTTTTTCTCAGAACACACTGGTTATGCCCTTGTACTAAACCTGACTGATCTTTCCTCCTTGGATCTACCTACTCTCCTCTTTTCTATATTCTTGTTCCTTTTCTTAGTAACAACAAACTTATTCCTTTCTAGATATTTTCTTATCTCCTCATAACTTATTTAATTAAACCTGTTTTTAACACATTTTCTGAATATTGCAGCTCATACTTTTGTTGTCCTTCTTTATCCCAACCCGCTTACTAATAACTTATCTAACTCAGCTGCTATCCTTTACATGTTATATTGCAACTACATCTGTATTATTTTAAGTGTTTTTTACTTAACACTACACTAAGAACAAACGACCACTGAGATTATTCCTTGTCTTTTTTTTCTAGCAATGTTTAACATGAAATTAATCTTGTATATGTTATTATATTCGTGCTTCCTCAGAGCTTATCTCCCTGGAACTCTGAGATTATTCCTGGTCTTTCTTTCTAGCAGTGTTTAACATGGAATTAATCTTTGTAAACGTGATTATATTTTTGTGCTTCCTCAGAGCTTATCTCCCCGGGCCTCTACTGAAAATGGACATGTATCCAGTTAGACTAGCCCAGTCAACAAATGTAAAATAAATAAATAAATAAATGTATCATGGGCATTTATTAGTAGGGGGTGTGTTAGTTGGTAAGTTTCAAGTGGTTAATTGGGGATATATTCGTTTGGACATTATTATCTGCCTCCGTCTATAGAGACATGGGGGACAGATGCAGTGCGAATTTCTAATTTCCCATCCATTGGCAAAGGTTATGCTTAAATAGGGTTAGAGATTTACTCTGCTTTATACGGATGGTGAGCCTGTTCCAGAGCATGGGGATCCTCTTTGAGACATCTGCCTCTCCAACATGTCTTATTTGGGTCAGAAGCAAAATATAAATTCTTAATGGTTCTGATGCTGTTCATTTTGTGGATGTGAAAAGGTCCAGCAGAGCTGGATCCGAAGATGCCTTGTATGATAGGCATATATTGCCTATCAGTAACCTGTAGGTGACAAGAGTATACATATAGGGCTTTCAGACAATCCATATAGGACAACGTGTTTATACCCTGGATTCTCCTGATAAGGAACTTTTGTGGACCTTCCAACTGTTCCATATGTTTGGTCTGTTACATGCCGAAGGCGGCATTATATTCGATGATGGGTTTAATAAGGGCCAAACAAAGTGGCGGTATGACTTCCTTGGACCTGGATGCTTTGCTCTTATTTATAAGTTGGGTGACACAGAATGATTTTCTTACTACTTTGGCCACATGTTCATCAAAAGCCAGATTACTGTCTGCATAAGTGCCCAGATCCCTGACTACTGGGTCAACTCTTAGGGGTGTATTTTCAACACAGTAGCCTGAGTGGCAGTTTTCCCAAAAGGCAGTGTAGTGCATTTCTTTGCATCAAGTTTGAGTCAGTGAACTTAGCACCAGACATTTGTCAGTGTTAGACCCTTTTGTAAGATGTTTGTGTCACAAGGGAACCTATGATGGCTCCCAGTTTGCAGTCATCTGTGAACTTGGTTACCCAAAGGCTCTTGATATGAACCTTCAACTCCATTTAGAAGATGTCAAATACGAGCAGTTCCAGCATGGAGCCCTGAGGTACCCTGCTGGTGACGGGTCTTGTACTGGTGGTGTTATCACCAATCCTGATTTCGTGGGTCTTCTTTGTGGGCAAGCTGTTAATCCCATGAGTTATGTAGGGATTTATGCCCAGTTCATTGAGTTTGTCAACTATCCAGAGTGGAATATTGTATCCAGGTAGGTGGGATGCTTCACCTCATCCATTGCCTTGGTGATCTTCTCAAAGAAGTCCACTAGGTTTAGTAAACATTTTCTTCCTTAACAAAGCCAAACTGGGTTGAGTCCACTGTGTTAAGGTTGCCAATGTCTTTGATCATTTCCATGATAGTTTGCTCCATGGGTTTACATATTAGACAACTCAGGCTAATAGGTGTGTAGTTTCCAGTGTCTGTTGATGGTCCACCCTTGTGAAGTGGGATATCCATTGCAGTCTTCAATATTCATGGTATAAATCCTGTTTTGAGGCTATAGTTGAAAAGTGACTCAAGTGGTCCTTATAGGTCATGTTTCCCGCTATTTAAAAGCCATCCTCGAGGCTCATTTAGGCTGTAATTTTGGCCTTAGCGAGCAATACCAGGACCTGCTCCTTGTTAATAGTTTAGAGGATTATGTTAGTTGACATTCCTTGGAGGAAGTGGGGGCGAAGTTTGTGCTGAATTGGTCAGCCAGCAAACTCACCATTTCATTCTGCTCAGTGAAGGTGGTATCATTGAGCACCAGTTTGCAACACCGATGTGTGCTGCCTTTGAGGTTTCGGACATAGCTGTAGAAAGCCTTGCAGTTGTCTTTAGCTTGTGAAGATATCTTGACCTTGTAAATAGCCATGTTGGACTTCAGCCAAACCAGAAATTAAGAGGACTAATTAATTAGAGAGCTCCTATAATTATAGGAGTTGTTCCTGATTTTAGTCATGACTTTTTTCCTTTTGTTATATACTCTTTTGGGCTTGTTTCCAGTAGGTACAGTAGCCTCTGTGGTTGTACAGGGTCTTTGTGAACAATTCCACATTGTTGTGAACTCTGGGTTCAGAGGGGCATTGGATTTTGATAAGCTATCACTTAATAGGGTATAGTTTGCTTTGGAATAATTCCAGCAATAAAACTGTTCTACTGATTTATGCCAACATAGAATTAGAAATAACTATTTTGTTGTCATGTTAAAGTTTATGGAAATTGCCCTTCACACATCCATGTCGCTGACCATTAGCTCAGTACTGAGAACTGGATGTGTTGCATTATAAGAATGATTGACTGCAGCTAATATTGAAGAGATATTTATTTATTTATTCCAGTTGTTGACCGGGGTGGTCCACTGGGCTCAAGAGCCTGTTTTCAGTGGAGGCCCAGGGAGAAAAGCTCCACAGAACAATGTTACAATTCAAATAGTGACAGTACAATAAAGTACAAGTAAAATAAAATAAAATACATAAACAAGATATAAGCAAAAAATATATTTGTTTTACAGAGAAAAATTGGGTGGAAGTTCCACAGACAGCTAGTAAAAGCTTTCAATATTTAAGCAGTTAATAATTAAGGAAATAGGATGGTTAAATGAGGATTGTCCTGGAGGAAGAGAGGCATATAGCAAAGGAGGATGCAAATAAGTTGGTTACATTAATGAAGAAGGACAGGGGAAAATTAGTAAGGTATGGAAGTTTAGCCAGGAGAGTCGGGGGATGAGAGCTTGGGTAGTGAAGAATAAAGAGAGCAGTTACATTTCCTTTGAGTTTGCAGGTAGTAATGGAGCTGTGTTTTGAAGGAGTGTAGGTTGTCACATGTCCTTAAAGTAGAGGGTAGGGCATTCCATTTTTTAGCTAGGGAATAGGAGAGTAGAAGTTGACCAGCAGGGCGCTTGGGTTTGTGGATGGAAATAAGGTTTTGGTGGGAAGATCTGAGGGGTCTGGGGGGTGTATAAGGTTGAAGAATATTGGATAGTGCGGGGCAGCGTGTGGGTTGGAATATTAGTTTGTGGGCAGAGACTATTTGGAGGTAGAGTAGTTGATTAGGGAGTTCAAGCCAATTTAGAGTTTGTAAGGAGGAGCAGTAATGGGAGAGGGAGTTAGTTTTGGTGGCGAATTTGGAGATTTTATTGTAGCAAACTTCTAGTTTGGAGGTTAGAGTGGAAGATAGATTTGTAAGCAGAGGAGCACCATATAGAAGAGATGGCAGGAGATAAGTAGTGGCCAAGGTGTGACGAGTAGAGGGTGAGAGGAATTGATTGTTTCTGTACAGTAGGCCGAGTTTTATGTGGGTTTTTTTTATGTTGAGTTGGATGTGGGTGTTGAATTTTAAGTGTTCGTCAATGGTGACACCTAGGAGTTTATGGAGGGAACAATATCAATGGTGGAGTTGTTTAGGCTAGTAATAATAAAAGAGTTTTTTTCAGTGGGGGTGGATTTAGAGTGAGAATAGGAGAATCTTAGTTTTGGTAGCATTAAGTGCAAGGTGGTTTTGATGCATCCATTTTTCAGTGGTTGAGAAGGCGGTTTGGGTTAGAGACTTGAGATCTGTAAAGTTGGAGGCATAGCAGATCAAAGTTGAGTCGTCTGCGTATTGGACGATTTTGGTATTGGGGATGGCTTTGTGGAAATCATTAATGAAGATGTTAAATAGTAGGGGGCCAAGTATGGACCCTTGGGGACCTCCTGTGGGGGTAGGGAGGAAGCTGGAGGAGGCTTGGCTCCATTTCATGGCTTGGGACCTGTCTGAAAGGTAGCTGGAAAACCAGGATAGAGTATTGGGGGAGATGTTGAGGTTTGATAGATGATTTAGCAGATGAGAGTGGGAGATGGTATCGAAAGCTTTAGATAAGTCTAATAGAATAGATGAAACAAAGTTGCCAGAGTCACAAGCTGAATTAACAGAGTGTAAGAAGGAGAGGAGGGCTGTATTAGTGTTATGTCCAGGGCAGAAGCCGTGTTGGGTGGGAGAGAGCAGCTGGTGTTTGGTTAGAAATGGCATGAGCTGCAGGTGAATGCATTTTTCAAGAATTTTGGAGATTGGTGAGAAGATAGCTACGGGGTGGAAGTTGGAGAAGTTACAGTTTTTGCCACCTTTATGGAGAGGGAGAATAAAAGCAAAGCGCCAAAGTTTGGGAACATAGGACTCAAGAAGAGATCTATTTATCAGGATGCTGATAGGGAGTGCAATACTGTCAAAGGCAGTTTTTAAGAAGGAGGGGATGCTGTCAGGGGCATTGGTGCAAGGTTTGAGTTTGGAGAAAAGTTTTTTTATAAGGAGGGTAGACACAGGTTTCAGTTCAAAGGTAGGGGTTGAAGGAGATGAGGCAAAGGAAGCATGGCTAGAGGGAGGTGGGGGAGAGTTGTTGGGGAAGGTTTTGGTTAGCTCAGCAATGGAAGAGGTAAAGAAGGTATTAAATAGGTTGGCAATTTCTTGGTCAGATTTGCTAGTGTCAGGGCAGGGGTTGTTAGTGGTACCAGGCTTAAGGAGAGAGTTAATGGAATTCCAGAATTGTTTAGGGTTTTTTGCATGAGTTGTTTGTAGGTGGTTGTAGTAGGACTTTTTATCCATTATGACTTGTTTTTTGGCTAGGTTTCGTAGTTGTTTGTATTTAAGTAGGAGATCTGGTTGTTTATGATGTAGATAGCATTTCCAAGATTTATCTCTTTGTTGCATTACTTTTTTGGTTTCTTTTGTTAGCCAAGGAGCAGTGTTGGCTTTGACTCTATTTGTTCGTATTGGGGCTAGTGAGTTTAGGACAGAAAGGAATTTGGAGTTGAAGAAATTGATGGTTTCGTCTAGGGGTAAGGTTTTTAGTTGGTTCCAGTTGATATATTTAAGGGAGTCAGAGAAGGTGGAGGGGTTAAAGTTAGTTAAGTTTCGAGTATGTAAGAGTTTGTGTGAGAAAGAGGAAGTGGTTCTGTGGGTGAAGGCAGGTAGGTGGTCTCCTAGTGGGTTGGGAGAGACACCAGATGAAGTGGTTCTGTTAGGGTGGGACACCAGGATCCAGTCTAGGATGGAGCCTGTGAGGTTAGTTTTGTTAGGTCTGGTTGTAGAGTTAATAAGTTGAGTAAAATTGAAGAGATTAATAGATAAGGTGGGATTATGGTTGCTGATTTTTGCCAGTCTATATTGACGTCTCCCATTATAAAGGTTTCATATTTAATGTTTAAGGAGGTCCAAGAGAGGATGTCTTCTAGGGTTTTGGTGTTGTTTCCAGGAGGAATATAAAGGGAGATGATGCAGATGCTTTTATGGTCATTTCATTTTAGAATGCCTGATATTAGTTCTGCGTTACTGAAGGTAGGGATGGGGATTGGGAAGGGAGTGATGGATAAGTGATTGGAGTAGATTAATGCTACACCACCACCTCTTTTATTTTGGCGGTCACATCGGAGAGAGTGGAAACCAGGGGGAAGGAATTCAGTGTCTGTTATGTGAGGTTTTAACCATGTTTCTGAGATGGCTAGTATGTCTGGTGAGTTATTGTTGAGCCAGACATGGAGGAGAGTGATTTTATTGGCTAAGCTTTGGGCGTTGATGGTGAGGAATGTTAGGTATTTACAGTTAGGTTTTTTATTGGAGCTAAGGTAACTTGTTTGGGAACTGTTTGGTCCAGGGTTGGGATGAATATCGCCTGCTAAGCTAAGGTAGGAGAGAAGGTGGATAAGTTTCGTAGGAGTGTGTTAGGTTAGGAATGGGTGTGAGGGGGAGGGTTTAAGTTTGTAGTATTTGGTTTGGATTTGGAAGAGTTTTAGTGTTGAGAGCAAGGTGGGGTGTAAGGGGATTAAAGAAGGGGAGATATTGTGGAAATGGTTTGTGGGGTAGGCAGCTGGTAGTTGATATTGAGAGTTTAGGTAGAGGTTGGTATACCAGGTAGTTTGGTAAAGAGGGATAAGATGAGTAGTAGGAGAGTTGTAAGGGCAGGGATAGTAGTGGGAGGAGAGAGCATTTTGGAAAGTCTTTTGATGAGAAGTAAACAATAAAATGTTTGTGTTTAGGATGATTTAGTTAAAGGATGTTGAGTGGGGAGGAGAATTGCTTGATGAGGTATGGTTGGTGTAGGGGCAGGTGTTTTGAGAGAAAGTGGGAGGAGTACTGTTGTGAGGGGATTGGGTGATGTGGGAGGCAGGGAGTATGGGTTGGCAATAAATGTAGGACCAGTGGGGGCAGGTGGGAATTGGGGGCAGGGTAGGGGAGCGGAGTGAGCCCGCAGGGCGAACGGAGTGGGTAGAGCTACAGAAGGAGTGAGCGCTTGTAGTGAGCACAAGGAGAACAATCAGTGGATAGCTGAGGTTAAGTTAAGTGAAGGAAAAGGGTAGAAGGTGTTAGTCTTGATAGTAGGGATATGGGGAGGGTAGCTGAGTTGGTACAGAGAAAGGTGATAGAGGAATGAAGTGGGACTATGACTTTACAAGCAAGGAGTCTATATTCATGTATGATGTATATGTAGACAGAATGCTAGATCTAGGATGGGGTGCCACTTAGTGGCCAAAGGATGTATAGCTACAATAGATTCCTTTAGGAGGTAGCTGGTCTTGGAAATAGAGGAGGACTTAAGGGATACTAGGTATTTATAGTGGTGTAGGAGGGAAGGTGGTCTAAGAAGAGAAATCGGAAGATTATGGCTGTTGGTCTCCCTAGCAGGAAGGTGTACTTTAAAACCTACAAAAGTTTATACAGTGCAGCTTTTATTGACAGAAGTTATAAAACACATACTATCTTCCTTTTTATTGTCCTTGTGAGGCTATTTCTCAGGGCAAGATATGAATCACTTCCTTAGTTTAGGGTGAAGATGGCTGTTATGAGATGGGATGAGGTAGCTGGCCAACAGGACAGGGCAGTTCCACAATGTTAGTGCCTTACGAACAGGCAGGGCAACTGGTTGCATAAAGGGAGAGAGAGAGAGACAAAGGGGTTAAATACGTAGAATGTTAAGCACAGTCATTAGGAAGCATAATACACAATACTAGGCCAAACACAAGGTAAAATAGGTCTCTATTCAACATATAATGAGGTTCACTAAAAAATAAACATAGCATGGGTAGTTTCATTTAAATAGGGCAGATAATGCAGTTACAATCTAGCAATTACATGTAGCAATAACACTAGGATTCTAAAAACATTGCAAATCAGTTAGCATGCTACATATAAAATTGGAGGAACAGGGTCTATAGCCTGAGTGTGGTTGATGCGACCTCTATTCATGCAAGGGTCATTATGTCCTAAAGGATAATCTGTTGTTGAACCAAATACAGATGGTAGCATCACCTAAAACAGTAGTGTGAGAACAGAAGTCCACATATATAATGGTAGAAACAATTCAATGCTGTGCTACTATAGCCTTGTTGATATAAAAGTAAGGAATTATATAGCGTCCCCTCTTGTGGTAATATAATTAAAAGCATGGTTGCATGCTAAATACAAGCGCTACCAAAGCATAGTGTTTACTACAAAAATCTCAAATGTTAAATACAAGTGCTACCAAAAATCTCAAATGTTAAATACAAGCGCTACCAAAGCGTAGCATTTACTACATAAATTTCAAATGGCCGACTCAATAAAGTGACCGTTTGACCATTTAGGAGGTGGCGTCGGTTAATTACTCAGTACTGCGTGCAGCACTCGGTCACAGATAGTCGGTGCCATCGGCTGTTATCACCAAAACACTCTATGTTCCCTGGGTTGATGCAAGCCCCTACAAAAATCGCCTATGGAGCCATTTAAGGTTAAAAACGGCTTCAGCGTGTGACCTTAGCTATGCTATGTTAGAATGTTGAAAGACAGCTTCAGCGTGTACCTTTAAGTATTCCTTACAACAACAGAGTGAATAGCTGGAGTGTCTTATTTTAAATGCTAAGATCATACAGAAAACCCATATACAATAAGCCGGTACTAGCAGTTGATTCTCCAGTACGCTTGTAGAAGCGTGTCAGCTACAAGAAGTATTAAGTTACACTAGCTACTAAAGATACACTTTTTAACCAAATTACAGTTCACATTGATGTTGCAGTTATGTATAATAAAGCTTTCCTAACATCAAGCATATTGCAGGGGAATTTGACATTATTTAGCTAAAAAACATACTGAAAAACACATACACAGTACGCCGGTACTGGCGCAAAACAAACTCCGATGCGCTTTAGAAGCTTATCAGTTACAATATTAGGTTTCACCTTCTAACACACTTGTTAGTGAGCTATGTATCTAGCAGCAGGTAGCAAAAAAAAAAACTCTTTGTACAGTCGTGTGTCAGGCAATAGACAGACTTAAAGCATGTTACACAGTCACCAATTTTACAGACACTGCAAGCAAAACATTTACAACATCTCTTTGAGCTTTAAGCTTGTTTGGTAGTGCGTTGCAAAAGCACGTGCAACAAACAGTTATACTTTTTAGTAAGGAAAACACTGGTACCAAGACCTGTTCTGCTTGATATATCCGCAAACTGACTTTTCATATACAGTAAGCCAACATTGTAAAAACAGTAAATAAGGCTGGGGGTTCATTAAGAACCCTACCAATTGCATTAAGAGCTGCATTAAAAAGGCTTTTAGATGACTTGGGTGTCACCTGCAAACTCAAGTTAAAAGAGCTTTTTTCCCCACAGGAAAATATATCTGTAACTGGATCTATTCCTGAGTTTGACCACTCAGACTACCATCTCAGCCAGCGGATGCCTCAGTATTGTGCGTCTCATGGCATTTATTATCCTCATGGTACTTCTTTTAGGATTGCAATTGAGAAAAATCCAATGGTACCTGAAATCTTTATGGTTCCAGTATCAGCACCCCCCTGACATTCATTTCAGATTCCAGGTTTTTGATTTGTGAAAGTGAGATTTTGTGATGGAGACATCAAATTTCTCAGAATCCAGGTCTCCCATTCTCCTCTCATGCTCCAGTACAATCAGTCACAACAGATGTCTCTAATTTTGCTTGGGAAGTAATGTATATGGGAATAAAAGTGTAGGGTCTTTGAAAGAAAGAATATAGTCAAAAACGCATAAACATAAAAACAGATGTTAGCTCTAATAAATACTGTCTACTGTCTCAACCATCATTCCTAGGACATCTACAAGTGTTTAAAGACAACACCACAGTGATATGGTACATAAACAAGCAATGGGAAAACAGATCTTACTTGCTGTGCAGACTAGCCATGGTAGCCATTACAAGCATTTTACACATCACCAAAGCAAACTTGTGTTGCAGGCCAACTGAGCAGGACCAGGACACACTTTCCTTAATGGAAACTGAATCAGGGGGTATTCCAAGAATTGATTGAATTGTGGGGAGCACAATATTAGATCTGCTTGCCTCCACTTACAAAAGTCAGTTAATGAAATTCTGCTCCAGGCCTCCATGCAAGAAGACGTGGAAGACAGATGTATTTTCTTTTTCTTGGACAGGAATGTTCCTATATGCTTTTCCACTAATATCCAGGGTCATCCTGAAGATTCAGAATGACTCCCCAAAGATCACTGTGGGGACTTCTGACCCAGGCAATAGTGGTTCTCCCCCTTTTTTTGGAAATGGCAAGGGGCAACTACCCCAAGCTTCCTTACAGACTGGATTTACTTATGCAAGCAACTACATCTGACTGGCTGGATGACAGAATTTTTAATACCTTTTTTAGGCAGGTATTAATGAAGGCAAGAAAGACTGCTACTAGAAAATCATATATTAGTAAATGAGAAAGGTTTTCTAGTTGGTTTTAAAAAAAGAACCAGCGCCCATTGAAGGCTAGTGTTTCTTGAGGTCTACAGTATTTTTATGAGTTATTATCCTGTGACCTGCCTTTATCCTCCATCAAGGTTTGTCAGCCATTTCAACATGTCTGCCCATGGATTCATCTCTTTGATTGTAACCGCATGTGAAAATATTTTCAAAAGGGAGTTGCATAAAAATCCTCTTTAAGAAACAGGTGGCTCCTCCTTGGGACCTTAATTTTATATTAATTTGCACTAAGTTAGTCCAGTTATGCCAGTGGCTTCTTTTCAGTAGAGACTTGAAGTGGCATTTAGACTAACTTATGAAAATTTGGCCAAGGCACCCGGGAACTTCCTCCACTCTTTTGAATAAATGCCATATGTTCAGGGAGATGGGGCCTTGGTTGAATATCTCATTTGAAGAATACTGCAGCTGCAGTGTCACTAAAGGAGAATTAATACAAATACCTGTTGTGGGAATGGAACCCACAGCCTTTTGCACTAAAGTAAAAAAATAGCTCTTGCTCTATTTGAACCAGTTTGTGACATTCCCTACTATCCTGGGTCAGTAACTAAGGAACTTCAATCCTCACTACTGACTCCAATGTGAGACCGGCACTTAAACAGGAGTAATGTTTCACAATTTCCCCTAAGAGCATAACAGGAATATGCTCTTTAACCTGGGAATGGACTGTTTACTTCTGTCCACCCCTTATGTACTGGGTCAACTCTTTGGGGTGTCTTTTCAACAGAGTAATTAGCATGAGTGGCAGTTTTCCCAAAAACACTGTAGTGAATTTCTTGGCATCGAACTGGGACATTCCAGAGCAGTGTGTCTCAGTTTAAGACCTCTGATACACTCATGCTTAAATAAATTGAATCTCACACATCCAAATGCTTCTGGGAAAGCCTGACACAGATTTCCAGCTGTGTCCATTCCACCAAATGATACAATAAAACCCACCACCAATCAGAACGTCTACATGTCTTTTCAAAGGGGTGTCCAGTTATTAAAATCAGATATCAAAAAAAATTGTAGCATTTGACCTAAAGCATCCAGGCTTTCGGAGTGGCCCAGGAATTATCAAAACAGATATAAGCACTCTTGAATTGCTAAAGAATACACTAATTGACTAGCCACTATGTAAGATAATAAAATATTTAATAAGCAAAATGATTACAAATATAAAACAGTAATTTTAATAAACAATCAGAATTCAATCATCAGGAAAATGAAATTAATACTGAAGGATAGAAATCCAACATTTAGAAAAACTAATTAGCTATAATTTCCTCTCTAACTGAAGAACACTGTCCCTGATCTAAACTAAATATTGCAACAGAGCAAAGGCAGGCTTACAGTTCTTGCTGAGTCCTTTGGGTATCCACTGCTCAGTACAACTGTGAACTGTGTATACAACTGCGAGTCTTCAGCAGGCTCTTTTATAAACTAGGTAAACTGTCTTAACTGTTCCAGTTCTTATTTTCATTTCATTCTTTGAAAATCAACAAACAGCTGATTTGAAAGTTCCTTCCTGTCTTCAGTCTCTGAAAAGTAAACACAGAGCAACTGGAAAAATGCATCTGTAGATCAGTTGACTCTGACACAGCATGCATTTAGAATCTCCTTTACAAACGTGCAGTTAGACATGTAAAATCACACTGTTCAATTTTTAAAACATCCTGTACAAACAGAGTTTTAATCAACATACAGGAACTTATACCATAGCTAATCATGCTGGCATATATTATACAGGTTAATCTTAAATGATGTACAAAACTTCAGCCAGACATGCTAGCACAGATGACAGTGTCTAATTTCATCACACAGCTTATCATTATCAGACTGTCTCAAGGTTCCTAACCTGGAAATAGTCTTATGAATTGCTCTGATCTCAGCAAGAAGGGCATCTGAATTGCAACCTCTCATGATGGGTCAACTTTATCTCATTTTCTACAAAGATAAGGTTTCCTTAAGAACCAATCCTTCATTTATGCATAAAGTGGTATCCAAGTTTACTTAACGGCAAATTATCCATTTCCCTATTTTCTTTCCACAGCCTAGAGTCAAGGGAGAAAGGATACTCCATACCATGGAAGTCCACAGATAACTTATGTGCTACCTTGACAGAGCAGCATATTTTATAACTTCTGATCAGCTGTTTATTTCTTATGAAGGTAAGAAAAAAGATAACCTCTGTCAAAACAGACTATTTCAAAATGGTTGTCTCATATTATTACTTTTTGTTATATCTACCACAACAGAACAATTTCAGGCAGGGTCAAGGTTCAGTCTACCAAGGGACTTGGCCTCAGCTGCCACTTTTTAGAAAGGGTTGGATTCTAAAATCAGCAATTGGTGTCTTTTGCTCAATTTTTATAAAGCACTATAAACTAGATTCCTTCTCCAGGTCTAAGACAGGCTTTGCTTGGAGCATTCTACAGAGACTCTTTGACCCTCATTCTTCACCCACACAGTCATGTTAAGCTACAGTAATCTAGCCATAAAGCTAAGGGTACTGCAGCGATGATCCATGTGAAGAACATAGTACAATTGTGTAAGTGAAATTATCATAACAGTAGATGTTTGAATGATCACTGCTGTAGTAGCCACTTCCTCCATCCATTCCCCTTATTTTTGTATGTTTTTTAGACCAGGGTGTGTACATTTATTGTCATATTCCTACCATTGTCTTCTTGGAGCTTTAGCCTTCCTCCATCTGTTGGTATGAAAGCTCCGAAGGGCGTGGCGGCCAAACCTGAATTTTAGTCAGTTCAGCCTAAACTAACTAATGGTTTGAATGTGTGGAAGGTGTCCTGATGCTTTGGAAACTAGCTGACTGTTTTATCCTTAGCAGTACATTACCCATATAGATTAGGCTACGACAACAGTGAACCTTCATAGAAAGTTTACTTATACAATTATACATTTTCATAGAGAAGATCAAAATGAGATGTTCAGGTATTACCAGGGAGAAAGAGTAACAAGGGAGGTGGAGCAATTGGAAGAAATGTTCTGTAATAATGCATTTTAGGAGCTGAAGGAGGTTTTTTTTTCTTAATTTTCTGCATTCCCTTACTGATTTAAACCACTTGTTTATTGGCCATTTTTTTCTTTTTCTGTGGCCTCACACCAAACAATTAGTATAGCTTTCATAAATACTAGTGTCTCTGTGGCAAGCAAGTTACTGCTGCAGATGTGTATATTGTTTACTTTGTCTTAAGCCTATTCATGATACAGAAAATAATTTTGCAGTTTATGGGGTGCTAAATATGCCATATGTAGATGTCTCAAAGCACTCAGAAATATTTAATGACAGAATGCTGTCAGTGCTTATAGGTAGAATTACTCATCTTCAAATCTTTGCCTTTACATGTCTACAAGAAAGAGTCAGACATTCCAAAGAAAAGGATAAAAAAATAGGAACTCTAAAAAATATAGTTGTCTTTCGAATATTCACTTCTTTTAAAATCTAACATGCAGAAACCAGCAACAAAGGCAAATTTACAGCCAACTCTGCTGGCATTTCCACCACTAGTCAGTACAGACCTCAAAAAATAGGAGTAGGTCTAGAAATCCCAAGACACCAGAACTTGTGTTCTCCTATGCAGTGGCTTCCCCTTTCTGGGAACCACAGAGGAACTGGCTTGGTTTGCTACAGTTTTTGCTAGCAAAATACCTAACATTGTACTTCCTGTGGTTGATTATGACTTATGTGATAGTGATTATGACTTACCTGATAGTGGCTAGCAAGATATTAGCCACTTTATTGACCTTTAAGCATCATGTTGTAAATGTGGACCAGCCAGCATTTTTTCCTTCACCTTACACCTGACATCTGTCCCTGACTTCAGACATGTCTGCTACACTGATGTGAATCCCTCTGGCACCAATGCTTGGACAAGGAAGTGGGTGTTACTTCACTATCAGATAACCTTAAACTTTGGGAAATTCTGAAACTTTTACAGGAGCAGAGGGATGGCCCTTAGATGCTGTTCATCCCTGCAAAGAGGTTGTAAAAGGTCTGTTCTGTCACTAAACAGTTTTTAGTGGTTGTTTTGCTTATAATGGATACATTTAATGATCTTATTCAATAAAATTTGGAGGAAACACAGTAGCACCTGGTTAAAAAAGTCCCCAATGGATTGGTTGGTCTTAGCAGAGATGCTTTAGCCAAACACACACACACACACACACATACACATATGCTTTTTTGTGTGTATTGTGGACTATCTAGTAAGGTCTGTGCTTGTCCAAACCCTGTCCATGAACCTATTGAAGTATTGTGTCTAGACAATGTACTTAACAGACACAACTTCTTTCTGAAGCAGTACAGTTTGCAGACAGCATAACTGACAGTAAGTCTAAGGACATGCTCAAGACCCAGGTTATCACAGCCCATTCTGGTGGGGGGTCCTTCATGGTCCAAATAACTTATGATCTTTTAGATGTAGCAGCCAGCTTGTGGGAATCTTCAATGAGATGTGTTGACACTGTTATTTGTTTTAAACCCCTTCACTAAGGACACCAGAGTATTCTTGATTAACTCCCCATTCATGGAACCCCTGCTGTATGGGCTAAAGATTGATGACTCACTGAAGCCCATAAAAGAGAAAGACCAGTAACTCTACCACCCACACTGAGCCTTCTAATAGTCTCAATGAAGGCAATGGAAACTTTGCACCGGAACCCTAATCAGCAGGCCTATCTGGCTAGCTCTAACAAAGCTTGATGGACCAGAGGCTGGTGTCCTCTTCCTCTGCACTTTTAGAATAGCCATAATCTACTTCAGGATGGCCACCATCATTCCTGACTCCATGAGTGACCACCTCTTTTAGGAGGATGTCACTAAGATGTTCCTTGCATATGTCAGTGTGGTCTGCCATTGATATGTCGTGTGTGCAAGGGAGGTGTTTTTTGTTCCTTTACAATCTTCATATCCCTGTACTGGCCAGATGGCCCACTGTGGCAACCAGACGTGATGAGGAAATAAGTGCAAAATCTCCTCACAGTTAGAGTTCCCAGTTAGACCTTAAAGATAACACAGGATGTGGATTTATTTCCACTTTATGGATCTGTAATCAGTTTTGAATGTAACAACCTCAACACTTCCATCCTCAAAGAGTTTTTCCTCATTTACGCCCTTCAGCCAATGCTGTCTTCTGTTGAGAGGAGATTGGATGCACTCTTTGGATCTTTAAGGCGCATGGCTGTATTTCAAAAAGAGATTTGAAGAGGTTACGCCATGTCTAAACAGGAACTGACCAATTTCCCAACTCTTCAGCCTCATGTATGCATCCAGGATACTGGCAATGGCTTTAAGACTGCAGAAGTTTCAGTTGTTTCTCAGTCTGGATAATTGGACCCTAGTGACCCATAGCAGGGGTAGTCTGATTTGGTAAATGATTGCTTTAGGCCTTCCAGTCACTGGGTGCACAATGAACTATACAGAATCTTATATGTCACCATTGTACATCTTTTTCAGGAGCTGGGGTCACCTTGTGTATAAACTCTTTGCTTTCCCAGCTACCTCAAAGTGGTGAAATTACTATCCCTGACCCTTTCTCTAGCAGTAGGATTAGGGGTACTCTGACTTTACTTTGTCTTAAAGGTACAGAGTAATCCTTATTGCCTTTTCCCTTGGTGTCAGACTTTACTGGCCAGTTGCCTCAGACCCAGAATTATTTATTTATTTATTTTATTTTACATTTGTTGACCGGGCTAGTCTAACTGAATATATGTCCATTTTCAGTAGAGGCCCGGGGAGAAAAGCCCCCAGACATATGCAAAAATACAATGTAAAAAGAAGTACAGTAAAGATACATACAAACTGAAATATAGAAAGTAGTAGCAGTTAGGAAATAAAACTAAATAGAAACATTTTTTTTTTTTTGGTAATAGCAATAGATAAACATTTTTATAACAATATTATTCTGATTGTTGTGCTCTAGCATAGAAAGTTGTGGTTCCTGGTGCTACAAGATCATTTTATTGTTTCCAGTCTTTTATCTCCCATGTTGCAAATATCTGTTGACTTGTAGCTTGGGCAGATTTTACCATAAACTTCCTTTTCTGAAAATAGCTGCATTTTTTTATAGTTCCATTATTGGCTTATCCCTTACTGTTCTAAGATAGGATAGTCTAAAGTCTTTTCAGAAACCATCCACTCAAAAGACATGCGGTAAGTGCACCTCTGTGTCCATCTGGACCTTTTCCAAGGTAGCAGATCTTTTTATCCTTCCTGACTTTTGTTTTTTTTTTTAAATCCTATAGTATCTATCCAAGCATTTTGATCCAGGTGTTAAGTCTTTGCTCCATTAAACTCCATTTGGTAGCTGTCATGGTGGTTAAGAATCTGAACCTTACAATCCTTTTCAGGACATTCTTTAGAGATCCTATCCATTTGTGAGACATTTACTTTTTTGCCAGAGAGAAGCTTGTGGTTCCCATGTTTGAGCTGGCATCATCATCAGATCTTAAGTATTTGTCTTGAAAGACTTTGTTTTTAGTGCAGGTTGCTTCAGTAAGACACATGTTTAAAATCACAGGTCTTATCATTTGCTTGTCTTTGATTTTTCATAAGGTTAAGGTCTGCGTGTATACACATCCTTAGCATATGTTATGCTGACCATAGCCAGTGAATTCAGTCCATCTGTACAACTATTTTCACCCACCCCCACACACCCCCACCCCACAGTGCTGAAGCCATGGTGAGCAGCTTCTTTTTACTGTGGGCCTTGGAAGGATATGCTTATTGTAAATGTTTTGTGAAAGAGCAGGGCTGAGGTGGAAAATAATTCATAAATGGGAGTCATCAAAAGGGAAAACTACCCTTTTGTGCAATAAACTAAACACTGATTATATTATTGGGAGGGAGGTGAACTTTACCATCCACAGAATTCTGTTCATGAACTCATGTCATTCACAGCTGTGCTGTACAACTGCACACCTTTTTAGACAGTTGAAATACTTTGTAAATGGAGCTAACATTTATAGGAAAGATCACTAGTTGTTGACTTCTGCTATGGCAGGAAGAGGGAAAAAGGCTCCTTTCCAAGTGACTGTTAAACTGAAGTTTTTTTTTTCTTTTTACATACAGGGTAGCAGTTGCAGCCTGTCAGAGTAGTCTTTATCTCTACTGCCTTCTCCAGAGATCTTCCGTGAATAAAGTTTTGCAGCAAATACTAGAACTTTGTGTTATATCTTCATGAGACTTGTAGACTCAAGTTACTTCTGTGATGACCCTCCACTGGACCAGTAATCAAGGAGCCTCAATGCTCATCACTGGCACCAGTGGAAGACGTACACTGGGAGGATAACAGGCACACACATTATTTCCAGATGCAGCTCTTTGCATCAAGTGCAATTTCCCTTAGAGCACACAGAGACCACAGTCATCCTGGGGAGGGTTTCTCCCTCTTTCTCCAGATCCCCAGTAAGACTCCCCACTGGCACAGCAATAGAGTTGAGATCTCAGCTGAGTGGCCAATCCAAGACCTCCAGCACCATCTCTGTCCAACCAGTGCTTCATGTCCCTGCCCAAGTAGCTTTCACACACACACTTTGATATTTGAGTCACACACACACACACACACACACACACACACACACACACACACACACACACACACACACACCTGGGAAAGGCTGGCACAGGTTTACTAGCTATGCCTCCTTTTGCCCAGACTATAAGGTAGTTATCACTGCCACCAGCCAACTCCTTATCATCTACTTCTACTTTAAGGCCCTTAACAAAGGGTGTCCAATCTTACTGTGTAATATTAATATTGATACAAATGGTAGTTTGACCAAGAACAAGGCTATTAGGAGTGGCCCACACAATGTCACCAAATAAATATGCAAGTACTCTCAAAACTTAGATATGTCTTACAAAGATCAGCCACAATGAAAAGTTTAAATATATTTAATAATAAATAATAAAAGAACAAGAAAATACTCAGTATATAATCACAGTGACATCAGAGTTCAAAATCAAAGGACATATTTAAAGCAGCATTGCAGGGCAGTCTCAAGTAAATAAAGAAAAATATCTAAACTAAGCTTTACTATATTCCTGACTTTATATAAGAGAGTTACTATACCCTAGAAAATTACTTGCAAAGCAAGGCAGATGTTATGGTGAATGGTTCTTGTCAGATCCAAGATTGAATACAGAATGCACTGTCTCTCTAAGAGACTTTTCAAGTTAATATCTCAAATATGACAGCTGGGATAGCTTGCATATTGACATAATTTGTTGTCAACTGTCTCTATCCCAGGTGAAACCCCCACTGCTGGAAGCTTGGCACCATTTAGCATCTACCTGTGAAAATACCTAGACCTCAGATCTTTGGCAGATGCTGGAAATCATACAATAATTGTATTCCTTCACATTCAAAACTAGTAATTATTTCACCCTTGAGACAATACAACATCTCCCTAGTTTTAGACATTGTGTCTGTTTGCTGCATTGAAACTGAAAGACACCATGGGCCGGATTCTCAAAAGGTTGCACGGAGTGTTAGAGTAGTGTATGACATCACACAGGCAAGATGTCTGCCGTGTGATCCAGGAACAGCCTGTAGTGGCGTGCACAAGAGCTGCTAAAGCTAGTCTTGCACGAACAGCATCATGGTATGCAAATTACCTCATTTGCTGGTGAAAGCCATGCAAATGAGGTAAATTTGAGATCCAGCAAACACTAACCTGTCCGTGGAAGATTAGTGTTACCCGCAGAAATGTACTCCGTTGATAACAGAGTACATTTCTGCAAATAGCTAAACAGAGCCAAATATAAGGCCATTGGCAGTGCAAAATGTTTAAAAACATAACAATTTTACTTCCCCCCCGATCTCTGATGTTTAAGCATAGCGCAACACCGCGCAAACGTGCGGCGGTTAAAAAAACAAAAAAATTATTTCAAAAAAGCTAAAAATAGGCATTTTCACCAAAAAGCTTATTCTGCCATGCAGGTGAATGGCAGGCTGAAGACAACATGGCTCCTGACTAGTGGTTGCTAAGGGGGGGAACTCAGTGTGAGAGATGTAATCATGCATTACTAGGAAATCCTATGCAAATGAGGATAAGGATAGCGAATCCCAATTTTCCCCAGCATGTGAGGCATGTCCCAAGAGTGTAAGATTTGGAGTAGGTGAGTATAAGACTAGAATATAGGTGACATCATTAGGGTGTGTGTCAGACAGGCTGAAGCTAATTGGAGCACAGTGGCTCGTGTTTGCCCTGAGTTGCTCAGGATTGCAAAAGAGACATGTCTACAGTTGTCCTGTTTGAAAACCTCAAACCCAAGGTGCACACTGTTATAAGATAGGAAACTCCTTGCAAACATGCACACTGCGTGTGCGCGTGTTGGTGTGCATTGGCACTCGTTTGCGCGGCGCTTCCCCCGGGCCAAAACAGAAAGGCAAAAGGAAGAAAAAGAAGTAGTAGGAAGTTAACCAAGGAGAACTAGCAGAACTGCCAGGTGAAATATATCAGAATCAGCCAATTACACAGGCAGCAGATTAGCCCATTCCAGCACTTTAAACTCTGCAAACACCATTCCCTCCTGTTTTTTCTCACGAACTCTGCAACACTGCAGTATACAAAGAGGGAAAGCTTAAAAAGCTTAAGTCAGACAAAATGTTAGGGGCTGCTTTTGCTATCATAAACCAACATGTGCAAGGGGCTGAGGGTGCTGATGTTGTGAATGCTGCTGAGCAACCCACAGTGAGGAGATGGAGAAGAGTGTACAGACCCAGGGTAACCTTCCAGGGGCTAAATGAGCTGGAGATAGTGGAGTGCTATAGGGTGGACAGAGACCTCCTACAGCAAATTGTTGAGCTGTGCCAGCCACACCTCACACACACAACCACCAGAGGGGAACCCATCCCAGTGGATACCAAGGTATGTGTTGGCCTAAGAATACTAGCTACAGGTACCTTCCAAAGACCAACTGGTGATATTATGGGGATTTCACAGGCATAAGCATCCAGGGTACTCCACCAGTTCCTGGATGCCATGTCAGCACATGTCGGTGACCAAATATATTTCCACACTTCCTGTGAAGCATGGCCAGCAATATGCGTCCTTTCCACCAAATAGCAGAATACCTTGAGGTAGTGAGTGCAATAGACCCCATGCACATACGCATCAAAGCACCACCTGGTGAGCGGGGTAGGGTCTACATCAACCGCAAGGGCTTCCCCTCCATCAACTGCCAGTTCGTGTGCAATGCCCAGGTCATAATAATGAATGTGTGTGCTGGATGCCCTAGAAGCTATCACAATTCCCACATTTGGCATCTGACCCAGCTGTACCAGTCATTTGCCAATGGGGACATTCCCTACGGTCACCTAGTAGGGGATGCTGGATATGCACTGGAGCCATGGCTAATGACACCCATCAGAAATGCACACACACCTGAACAAGAACTCCATAATGAGGCACACGCACAAACAAGAATCATAATAGGGCGTGTGTTTGAGATGCACAAGTCACGGTTCCGGTGTCTGGACACATCTGGTGGAGCCTTGTAGTACTCACCAACTACATGTACCCAAATTGTTATGGTATGTGCCATGCTACACAATATGATCCTGCAGAAACAGCTGCAGCAGGAACAGCATGGGGCAGGGCCAAACAGCCCCCCACCATTGCCAAGGCCTGCACAGGCACAGCATGACTCAGAGGAGGAACAACCTGAGCCTGCCCCAGTAGGAAGAAGGAGGCATGCCCAGTATGCCCTGGTCTTGGCAAAGAGGCAACGCATAGCACATTCACTGACTCAGTAGGAACCCTGGAAATGACACCTCTCTCTGACTCGCACATACAGTAAAAGGGATGCCTAACTTGACACTACCTGTTTTCAAACATGTATAGGGAGTGTACTATGTGCATCCGACATAGGCAGCCCTGCAGCACCACCCTCAATACTGACACAGACACAACTTAAGTCACTCACACATACCAGTTGGGGGGGGTCACATACCTAACAGTCACAGCCAGCAGGACAGTTGTAGACAAATACAAACACAAACAAATGCTGTATCATGCCCTCTGAAGAGGCATATGGGTAACCTCCTCCCAGGCCTATGCAGACAGATAACAGCAGGCCAGGCAGTGTGATGTGGGTTGGGTAGGCTATGAAGTCACAAACTAAAATGTGTGTAATTGGAAACTAAGGTCTGTAGTACAGTGGTATGCCTCAAGCCAGTACAATAGGCAACAGTACAGACTGAAATGGAGTACCTGACATAGCAGTGCAGGCCTAGCAAATGTGTATAAGTGTCAAGAGTACCCCTCATCCTATATACACCCACAGTAACAATCAGGTGTGCCCCCCCAGGTAGAAATGTACAAATAATAGCTATCCCCCCTGTATGTAGAAATGTTGATAAGTCTATGCAAATTGACTCATGGAAGCCCTGCAGGCACAGCGTGCTTCCTGTCAATGTACAACACAAAGGTGAGCCCTGAAGTAAAAACCAACAAGATTTTTCACACATCATCATCATCATCCTCTTTCGGCTTTTCCCGTTAGGGGTCGCCACAGCGGATCATCTCTTTCCATTTCTTCCTATCCTCTGCATCTTGCTCTGTCACACCAACCGCCTGCATGTCCTCTCTCACCACGTCCATAAAGCTTATCTTAGGCCTTCCTCTTTTCCTCTTACCTGGCAGCTCCATCCTTAGCATATTTTTCCCAATATACCCATCATCCCTCCTCAGCACATGTCCAAACCAACGCAATCTCGTCTCTCTTGCTTTGTCTCCAAACTTTCCAACATGAGCTGACCCTCTAATATACTGATTCCTAAGCCTATCCATCCTAGTCACACCGAATGCAAATCTTAACATCTTTAACTCTGCCACATCCAGCTCTGACTCCTGCCTTTTTGTCAATGCCACTGTCTCCAACCCATATAATATAGCTGGTCTCACTACCCTCTTGTAGACCTTCCCTTTCACTCTTACTGGTACCCGTCTGTCACAAATCACTCCTGACACTCTTCTCCACCCATTCCACCCTGCCTGTACTCTCTTCTTCACCTCTCTTCCACATTCACTATTACTCTGAACTGTTGATCCCAAGTACTTAAACTCGTCCACCTTTACCAACTCTACTCCCTGCATCCTCAACATTCCTCTACCCTCCCTCTCATTTACACACATATATTCTGTCTTAGCCCTGCTGACCTTCATTCCTCTGCTCTCTAGAGCATATCTCCACCTCTCCAGAGTCTCCTCAACCTGATTCCTACTTTCACTACAGATCACAATGTCATCTGCAAACATCATAGTCCATGGGGCCTCCTGTCTGATCTCATCTGTCAACCTGTCCATCACCACTGCAAATAAGAAAGGACTCAGAGCTGATCCTTGATGTAATCCCACCTCTACCTTAAACGGATCTGCCACTCCCACTGCAGTCCTCACCACTGTCACTCTACCCTCGTACATATCCTGTACCACTCTTACATACTTTTCTGCCACTCCTGACTTCCTCATACAATACCACAACTCTTCTCTAGGCACCCTGTCATATGCTTTCTCCAAGTCTACAAAGACACAATGCAACTCCTTCTGACCTTCTCTGTATTTCTCCAATAACACTCTCAGAGCAAACATTGCATCTGTAGTGCTCTTTCCTGGCATGAAACCATACTGCTGATCACTAATCATCACCTCCCTTCTTAACCTAGCTTCTACTACTCTTTCCCATAACTTCAAGCTGTGACTGATCAGTTTTATCCCTCTGTAGTTACTGCAGCTCTGCACATCACCCTTATTCTTAAAGATAGGTACCAAAACACTTTTTCTCCACTCCTCAGGCATCCTCTGACTTTCCAAAATTTCATTAAACAATCTAGTTAGAAATTCCACTGCCATTTCTCCTAAGCACCTCCATGCTTCCATTGGTATGTCATCTGGGCCAACAGCCTTTCCATTCTTCATCCTCTTCATAGCTGCCCTTACTTCCTCCTTGCTAATCTGTTTCACTTCCTGATTCACTATCCCCACATCATCCAACCTTCTCTCTCTCTCATTCTCTTCATTCATCAGCCTCTCAAAATACTCTTTCCATCTACTCAACACACTCTCCTCTCTTGTGAGTACCTTTCCCTCACTATCCTTTATCACCCTTACTTGCTGCACATCTTTCCCAGCTCTGTCCCTCTGTCTAGCTAATCGGTACAGGTCCTTTTCTCCCTCTTTAGTGTCCAGTCTCACATACAACTCTCCATATGCCTTATCCTTAGCTTTTGCCACCTCTCTCTTTGCCATGTGCCTCATCTCCTTATACTCATGTCTACTTTCTTCATCTCTTTGACAATCCCACTTCTTCTTCACCAGCCTCTTCCTCTGTATACTCTCCTGTACTTCCTCATTCCACCACCAGGTCTCCTTGTCCTCCTTCCTCTGTCCAGATGTCACACCAAGCACCTTTCTAGCAGTCACCCTTACTAGTTCTGCTGTAGTTACCCAGCTATTCGGTAATATGCCCATAGTGGGCATGCTCACACACTTAAACAAACGAAGCAAATGTCAGTCAACAACATACTGAAAGGTCATACTGAACTTGCTCACACTCTTACACAAATGAAGCAAATTTCAGTCAACAACATACTGAATGGTCATACTGGGCATGCTCACACACTTGGGCCATGTCTGAGTACAGCAGTGGGCCACAGATATCTGACAGTTGCAGTTCTTACTCCAGACACATGTCACTATTCACCAATCCTGCCTAGCGCACACAGTGATATGAAAACAGACCCATATAATATATTGGACCCCTGTCATAATCAAACTATGTAATACAAGTACTTAAGTTGTTCAAAGAAAGTTAAAATCCAAAGAAGATCAATAAATCTCCGATCAGTATCATCAAGAAACAATGAGCACTCCTAACATTATCCAAGCCAAGCTCTGCCAAAAATATTGCCAAAGATTCCATAGAGAATCATGAAGCTTTCTTTAGCTATGTCATAAATATCAATGTAAACTCATATATGTTCTGAGTTAGTGTAAAGTGTAAATGAATACATGTACATGACTGACATTGCCAGAATCTTGTCAGACAGGTTCATACATATGTAACCCCCCTCTCACTGACAAAAGGGCCCATTACCATACCTGGAGATTGTGAAAATCCAGAAATCACACATACAATGGTTAAACAGCTCTATCCAAACCTAAAAACACTGTGTCTATGGGGTGACATGGTGTCCCTGGCTGTGTCATATGTGAACTCCAAAACAAACAGACCCTGCACCTGAACAGTCTGTTGAGACTCACCCTCTGTACAGGATATGAAACTGTGGAATGGGTTACAGCAATGTTTGGCACACTCCACAAGTGTTGGGGCACAACAGACCATGGGAACTATTGTCTTATAAGCCTAAGTCTGATCTGCAAGCCATGGAGTCCATCATTATGGAACTCAAACAGAGCTATTGGGAGCCTACAAACATCAAACACTACCCATTTTGGTTTGGTCAGGGGCAGATCATGGTCCCTAAACCTGCTAGACAGTTTGCAAGGCAGTTACCCAGGACACACATCAATGAAATGAGCTCTGCACGGCCTGCATAGACCTTGAAAAGCCCTTTTCCAACATCCCACACACACGTCGTATCCACAAAATCAACAATCTGTGCATAAACATGTATGTCATCTGATGGATTGCCAACTGGGGCACAGATAGATCCCACAAGGTAAGAATTGTGGTCTCCCTGTTGGACTGTAAGCTGGTAACAACTGCTGTCCCCCATGGCTCAGTCATGGGACCCCTCCTGTCTGGTGTATACTTTTCAGAAGTGCAGTCAAACACATGAGGGCTATGGTTAGTTGGTTTGTGGATGACTGCAAGAAGGTTGTCATAACCGATGTTTGGGACAACAGAGACATCCTTAAAAAGAGTCTCAGTCAGACAGATGTGGTGTCAAAATTATGGCCTCGAGCTACAGTCATACAAATACCACATAGGTGCCAACACCCTAAATATGGAGGTAATAATAAGGGATCTATGGACACATGTGGATAGTCATCTCTACTTTCACAAACACATTCACAAAGTGTTTAGAGAATCATGCTATGTGTCCCCACTAATTGCCAAAGTCTTAGCATGTAGGTCAAAGAAAGTTCCCTCTACTCATCAGTCATCAGACCCATCAAAGAGTACCACGACACACTTGCAATGTATCTGACTAGGCACCTTCAGCAGCTGGAAAAACCACTGAAGTACCTCAACAAGAGGATTACTGGTCTCAAACAGTTGCCCCATGCAACAAGACTAAAGTAACTCAATCTGTACTCTGTTGCATACTGTCTACTCTGGCGATCTCTGCCCAACATACAGGTCCATGTCCAATGCAGAACTGATGTACATGCTCTATCTGAAGTAAACCCAAGCTCACTGTGCCACATGCTCTAGGGATATAATCATCACAACAATAAATAGAACATGTTGGAGGGATACATTACTAACTCACAGACTTCCCTTGCTTTGGAACGGGCTCCCAACCTACATTAAGCTGAGTCCCTCACTGACACTCTTCCGATGGAGCCTTGATGAGTGTATGTGAAACTGAACTTTCACACCATGGATCACTTCATTAGCTCTACTACACAGAGGCATAGGGAACTAACCCCAGGTGTGGTGATAGCTGCACACTCTGGTCATACTAATATATGTCTTCAGGCAGCCTATTACCTACCTATGTACCTATATATGTAGGGGGAACACAGTATAATAAGCCAAAGATGGATGGGCAGAGATGTGTGTAAGAGGGTGACCATGACGAGGAGCCATCCAGGACTGTCCCACCCAGCACACATCCCAATGGCACAAAAGACATGAGGTGCACATCTCACCCACTGTAGATAATAGCCACCAGTATCTGTAAGCATTACAGTGTATGTGGTGCATGTGCCTGCTGTACAACATGACTGTACAATGAAGTACACATCTATTATCTGTAGACATGTACCTGTCACATAGGTTGATAGGTATGTAGTAGACTATCTTCACAAAGGCATATATTAGCCTAGGCAAGTTGTGCAGCTTTCACCACCCCATTGGTTAGTCTCCTAAGCCCTAGTTCTAATA
>NC_056729.1:1339385558-1339459879 GCF_019279795.1 Protopterus annectens
TCCAAGTCGGACTTTCCTGGTTAACAAATGTTAAATAAAATAAATACATTTTCTAATTCTTTATTTTCCATATCTGATACTTTTTAGCATTTCATTTTTTCTGTATACCTTCTTTTTATCTTGAAACATTGTCTTCACATAATATATTAAAATATTGATAATTTTCTCCTGACACCTTCTTAGCTCTTCTCTACCATTTTTCATTTCTATCATTATGCTAGTATTTTCTTTAACTGTACTTCTCAATTAAGCTAACACTTCTCGTTTACCTTGTAAGTGATATCCTATTTTAAACAATAATTCTTTAGTTTTCTCTTGATTCTTTTCATAAATGATGTCACAGAATATTCCTATAATTTCTTTACAAATCTTTTAAAGCATCTATAAACATTGCCCTATAATTTGCTTCTTCTGCTTTTCATGCATCTGTCATTCTAAAAATAAATAAATAAAAACATCTCTAATATTTTTTTGAAAGAGAGCCACCACTCAGACCAGTTTTTATAACATGTTCTAGTAGAAATCTGATCTTTCCATAATTGTATAATTATGTTCTTTCCATTATCATCCTATAATTTCTTAGCAAAATGTAAAGCTTGTGATACAATGAAATAGTCAAGTTCTGTATTATATACAACTAGTTTGTATGTTCATAAGTTAATATTCCAAATCTTTGTATCACCACATTGTATAACTTCAGACATTTTCTTATCATTCCCTTTCTTTTTCCTCTCAAATCGCAATTAAAATATCCCATCAATATTATGTTCATATTTATTAGTAATTCAGAATTTTATGAAATACATTTTCTCTTTCTTTATTTGTAACATAGGCATACAGTGCTATAATTGTATATATCTGATTATGCTATCTTGAGATCTACAGTAGTTAATTTTCCCATCATTACCAGTGTTACATTTAGTATTTTCACTGACTTCCTACAAAGCACCATTATGGTAGAACATGGTTCTTTTCCTAAGTTCCATATTGTGTCTCCTCCCCAATGCTTTTCTGTTTGTAATCTCTCTTCTTGTGACAAAAATCTTACATCTTCCAATATTATTATGTAAACATGTCACTTTACATCAATTTAAGATGCCTATTCTTCCTATATTTTAATGCTATTTAGATTTACTGAAATAACTCTAGGAATTGTATATATATATATATGGGTCTACTTTCATAGACCGAAGCGCCACTATACCGACACCCGGAAGACCGAGACGGAACGACCGAACAGGTAGGTTACCGAAAACGCGATATCCCGACGGCTGTGAGACCGACAACGGCAGCGTGTGAGCGCGATACGGTAAGTGTGCGAAAGTGACAGATGTAGTCTTGGGGAGCGGACAGGTAAGTGTACGATACTGAGGGATTTTAGGATAGTGTGTGGAAAATGTGAGTGTGCGGTGGTGTCGGACTAAGGGTTCCGGTGAGGTAAGTGTGTGGAAGTGACGTAGAGCTGTGTAGGGTAGTGTTAAGTGTGTTAGGGTTAGAATGCGGTGGAGTGAGTGTGCGATAGTGATGGGCTGAATGTTTTAGGGTGTGTTAAGTGAGTTAGGGTTAGGGTGCAGGTAGGGTGAGTGTGCGATAGTGACGGTGTTGGGGTTTAGGGGTGTGTTAAGTGAGTTAGGGTGCGGGTTGGGTAAGTGTCGTAGTGTCGGACGTTAGGGTTAGGGTTTAGGTTAAGGTTAGTGGATATGTTGTTGTGTGCAATGTGTATTTGGTGTTTTTTGTGTCGGTGTTTTGGTGTTCGGTATGTTGAGTTGTCGGTGTGGTGTGTTGTCGGTTGTTTGGGGTGGGGAAAATGTGTGTCGGTGATTCGTACGTTCGGTCTATGAAAGTAGACCCATATATATATATATATATATATATATATATATATATATATATATATATATATATATATATATATATATATATATATATAAATTCAAAATATTTATCTCATTTAGATTATCCATTTCCTTTCTTTTTATCTTTTACACTTATCCCTTTCAACTTTTTTCTTTCTCTTAATCTTTAACTGATAGACATTTTCCCTTTAAATATTTTGCAGTTTATATGTTCCTTACCACTTATTTCAGAGCCTTTTTCTATAATATTTCTGTTTTATTGATCTCTTTAACCTTATCTTTATTTCTGGCTTGTTTTTACTTCCCTGCTTCTTCTCTATCTTATTTTACTACTTTTTCTTCTCTCCATATATTTTCCTGACTTTTGTTTTTTGTTCTTCATCCTATCCTATTTATCTGTTTTACAATCCACCCATAAATGCCCAATTTTTGTTATATTTATAACATTTCAATTCATATTTTTTGCATCACGGCCTGTTTTCCCACAAACATAACATTTCCTTTTATCACAATTACTTATCAAATGATCATTCTTCACACAGAAAAAGCATCGTTTGGGTTGACCCCAGTATTTTACAACACCCTTATTTTCTTCTACATTTATCATACTAGGAATATGAACAATTTTCTCTTCTTCCATTTTCAGTGAAATATGACAGTCCAAACCCCAAGTGCATAATCATCTGTTATCATAAACATTACTAATGTTCATAATGTGTTTACATAATTTACTTAACTGTATCTTCAAAGTCCCCTTTTTCAACTTCAGTTTAAAATTGAATGTGTATTTTCTTTTTTGTTTCCCTGTGAAATATTTTAATCACATACGAATTCCAGAGATTACATTTCTTTTTCTTATACTCTCCCAAAAAGCTTTACGTGACAGAACCAGTCTCAAATAAAATGTCACAAAATGTCTGCTTATGAATAAGAATAATAGCTCTTTGTAATGGCACCATCAAATTATCTCAAATGTCATATCTGTCCATTTCTCTATTTTCTTTATTCTGTATTCTTACAACAAATTTCCTTTGAATGTTGACATTACCTTTCTTTTGTTCTTCTCATAGGTTCATAGGTTTATAGGTAAGTACTAGGCTATCTGCCCAAGGACATTTATAAGCCTAGCCAGAGTGTGTTGGCTTTCGCCACCCTCTTAGATTAGTTCCCTGTGCCTCTGACCAGCAGAGCCATTAGTTTCCAGCACCTCTGTCCAGCAGAGCCACTGCAGTGATCCCCACTTTCCTTGTATTGTCCTTAACAGTCTTAGCATAACATTTCTTTTTTAGATTGCCTTTTTTCAGAATGACTTCAGATTCCACTGAATGGATTTTATCCATAATTTCACACCAAGAAACACACTTTTCGGCTTACTGTGCATTAACAGTTCACCCAAAATATCATCCCAAAGCCATCCTGACTGGAGGGTTGTTCATAGGTTCATATGTGTTTACTAGGCTAATGACTACAAGGGCCTTTTTACACCTAGCCATGCATCCCAAATCTCTGACAAGTTCTGATACCCTTGATAAGTGTAAGCATGGGCCTGGAAGATGAACCATTTACAGGTTACCTGTGTTGATTAGAGACATAAGTGCCAAACCAGGGATGAATTTCCAATTTCCCATCCAATTATCCAAGTTGCACTTGAATTGGGTTAAGGAGGGACTCTGCTTCACATGGATGGGGAGCTTCTTCCATAGCTGCAGTGGTCTCTGGGATACATACCTATCTCTCCAACAGGTCCCATTTATCTCACAGACAAGGTTTAAGTCTTCAGAATGGGTAATTCTGGTGCTGTTTGTTTCATGGATATGCAGGAAGTCCATCAGAGTGAGGTCTGACAATGCCCTGTATGTCAAGCATAGATCTCCCCTCAAATGCCTGTAGGAGACAGAATACAGGGATAGGGCCTTGAGGCAATCTGCATAAGACATTTTACTTATACCCTGTATTCTTTTAGTGAGGAACTTCTGTGGATGTTTCAGTTGTTGGATATGCCTCATTAGGTACATACCAAAGGAGCCATTGTACTCAATGATAGGTCTGATGAATGCTGAATACAGTGGAACAATGATTTCCTTGGACTTAGATGCCATACCTTTGTTTATAAATTGTGCAGCATAGAATGATTTCCTCACCACTGTAGACACATGATGGTCAAAGGGTAGATTAGTATCTATGTGTGTCCCTAAGTTCTGACTACTGGGTCAACTCTAAGGGGTGTGTAGTCAATATGATAGTTATGAGGGATGGATGACTTCCCAAAGGATACTATTATGCATTTCTTGGCATTTAATTTTAGTCCACGGCACTGACACCAGTTGTTTGTCAGTGTCAGCCCCTCAAAGAGAACATTTGTGTCAGTGTAAGATTCAATGACAGCACCTAATTTACAATCATGTGCAAATTTAGTCAGCCAGAGACCTCTGACTGAATTTGCACATGATTGCAATAATATATATCATAATCATACAATCATGACTATAATAATACACCATCATTTTGTAAATTATTTACTGCCAATGAATAAAACAAGTTTTGTTGAAATAACTTCTTTGAATCATGTAGCAATTCCACCACAGCATTGTGTGCTATCCACCATCATGGATTCTTTGAGCACTGTTCTTCCAGCCACCACTGTGGTAGGACCAGAATGAATAGTATCCTTATGAGTATTTTTTTTTTATTTTGCCTATATATATATATATATATATATATATATATATATATATATATATTGTAGATTGATACATATTTACATATTAACACTATTTACAAATATCTAGATGTCTTCATACATTTACTTTACATTTTCAAGTATTTCCCCCACTCTTTTACCCACACCAAAGCCATATCTTTTCCAATATCTTTGCCAATGTCCATCTCCCATTATATTTAATTTCATTGAATCTTTCATTCCATATTGTCCATGCAACATAAAAATAATTATGTCCATCTTCTTTACTTCTTTTTGTCTTTGTGATCCATAATATCCATATTCTGGCATGTCCATATTAACTGTTCATATTTTAAATATTTTTTAACCATATGTTTACATATTTCTACAAATAACTTCTTAATTCTGTCACATTTAAAACATGTTCAGCAGTTTCTAATTCTCCACACTTATTACAAATTCTGTCTTGTTTTCTCTTATGGTACATATTAGATTTTACAGGCAGTTTGCAAATGGATAATCTCTACAAAAAATTTAATTCCTTTATTTTTTTGTAATTTTCATATCTCCTTAATATAGCTTTTTTTCCTATTCATGTCAAGACTTTTCCATGGGTCAACAAAATAAACATTTTCATTACATGAATATGCCATTCCTTCCGTCCTGTTCTTTTCTATTACTTTCTTTTCTTATTTTCCATAATATAATTGTATTCTGGTATTCTTTTATTTCATCATTATTAATCCTTTTACCTCTGTTCTTAATTTAAATTCCTTCCCATACATTTTTATATTTATAATATATTATCATTTCTATCATTTTCTCCCTTTATAATCCTTTTTAATACTTTGTATAAACTTAAAGATGCTACATGAACAATAAGATTAATTAAATCTAGGCTCCCTTGATCTTCTTTCATATACAATGCTCCTCTTTTAACTGGGCTCAGTCTAGAATCCCAAATAAATTAAAAAATAATGTCATTAGTGCTTTTTCATATTTTATAGGTATCATGTAAATATTTGTCACAGATACTATTTTACCTAATATCATACTGTTGATTAAATATGCCTTTTTTCTGTACGAAAACCTGTTTGTTTTCCAAAACATAAACATTTCCTTTACTTCTTCATCACTTTGTCCCATTGTTCCTGTTTGTATTCATTTTTCCCAAATTTTACTCCTAACACATTTATATACTTGTCATTATATTCAACACCTCCTATTTCCCCATTAAAACCAAATTCGTTACTTTTTTCTTTATTTATATTTAGTCAAATTTTCCCAAACGTTATACCTAACTTTGGATTACTGTTTCAATCCATAGTGTATTCTTTGTATTTATTGCAATCACCTCAATAAACATTACTTTTTGCCAATCCTCCATTTCTTTATACATATTATATTTGATTCCATCTATTCCTGTTGCAGAGTTCATGTTTATGTATCTCATAATTTCATTCAGTTCATTTATATTTATTCACTTTTCTAGGTATTCATTATCTTCTTTGTTTAATTTGTCTCCATCATAAACTTTTCCTATGTTCACTTCTCTCCTAACAAATAAATTTAATACATGTTGTTATACATTCCTTCTTGTTTTTTGACTAATTTACCTTCTTTATCTTTTAATTCTGTTATTATTTTTCCTTCTTTCATTATCTTACACATATAAGGTGCTACCTCTTCTTTTTTACTTGTAACAAATATTTTTGTTTATATAGCAAATTATGAATCTTAAGCTGATTCATTTTATATATTTATTTTTCCTTCTCATATAATTTTTTTCTTTATCTAATACATCTTTGTATATTTCTTAACTAATAGCTTTATGTTTAAATTTTACTTTCTTTCTTTTCTATGCATTTTTTTTAAATACACCCACCGTACCATCCATTTTTCATTGAACTCTTTCATACTTATATGCCTTTCCAGAGTAGAATAAGTTATTCCCCCGGATTCATGAAGCTTGCGCCAGGCGCAGGTGTAGCATAGACGGCATAACGCCAAATATGTCCGCCGAGCAATTCAGGTACGAACCAATCCCATGTGCACTACCAGCGTATGCCAGAGCTACACAGCCCTCGGCATAGGTATGCAAATCACCCCATGCGCAGTGTCGCACCATGCTAATGAAGGCATACAGCAATTCACAAAGTGGTGCAGGTGTAGCGCAAGCCCATGGAAATGTAAACCAAAAAACACGGTTTACATTTTCCCAAACAGAACATCGGAGTTATGTAAGCAGACCACACACATGTATTACAAAGTTAACATATGCCAGTGGAGAAATACACAGCCAATGGCACAAGAAAAGATGCACAACACCTAAAAAACAACATTTAATGTCATGTCCACAGTAACGCACAGTACAACCGCAGGGCATGTGTGTGCAAACAGGAATACAAAGGAAATGTATAAAAATAGCAAAAAATTGCAATGAAAGACAAATCAGGATTACACCATAATATACAATGGTAGGCATGGCACACCACAATCAAGGCGCAAGGGTTGCTAGGGGCCCGTGACAGTGTTCGGCGCTGTAACTATGAATTAGTAGTCAATGCCATGCAAATGAGGCAGGTAATACTGAATCGCAAATGTCCCGCCGGATTAAGGATGTACCTGACGGCGCAGTGCTATAACACAGAGGAGTGTATCAAAGGTGATACATGACATCAGCAGAGGGGTGTGCCACCGTATCAGTAAGTACATTTGAGCAATGCAAATCTGGCCTGGCCATTGCTAAGCAAAGCTGAAGGACAGGGGTGGGAAGGAGGGTATAGAACCATTTAGCTGAGAGCACACATGGTGCCCAAAAGCGCATGTGTATGGGGATGAACTTGTTCCCAAAACCTGGTAAGCGGATGCGCACGCCGTGAACAATAGTACAAACAGGAAGGTCATGGGAAGAAAAGAAGGAAATGCTGAAGCAGGGTAATTGGCGTAGTAAGGAGCAATTAATACCAATCAACACACGTCGGCCAATCGACGGCAGTAGACAAGCCTGCATGCAGAAACCTGCAAAACAGGATAGGGGAGGCATAGGATTGCAAAGAAATGTGTGGAGGACCCGGAATGCAAAGATAGGAGAACTGTTATAGCAGAGCAAAGCAAACCCACAGTAGATCGGCAATAGCACACATTACGCAAGATAAGCCAGGTCTAGGAAAGTACAAATGAAAGCAGGCAGCTGGATGCATGCTAGCAAATGGTAGGTGTAATGTGCACAAATGTAAACGGAAGGGCAGGAGGTAATCACGGCATCCAAATGTAATGCAACACCAAAGGCAGCACAATAGCAGTTTCGTAAATAAAACATAGAAGATACCCTGTAGCCACGATCGTACATACACACCCTATGACATCATCAGTGTTCACAGCAGAACAGTATAAAGTGTTAAAGCACCCAACACACACCTGTGTATTCCCAAACACCGCACCATAGTTGTAAACAGACGGGAAACTTTTAAAATGTACATGTTGGGAGCTGCCATAGCTGTGATTCATCAGCATGTGTTACAGACCGGTGGTGTTACGGAGGATGATGCCAACAACCACCGTAGGCCTCGGAGGAGGAGAAGAGTGTTCAGACCAAGGGTAACCTACCAGGGGCTACATGATCTGGAGATAGTAGAGCATTACAGGGTGGACTGGGACATCTTACAGCAAATAGTAGAGCTGTGCCGGCCACACCTGAGAACCAGAAACAACAGAGGGGAACCCATCCCAGTGGACACGAAGGTATGTGTAAGCTTGCGAATACTAGCCAGAGGTACCTTTCAAAGGCCAACTGGAGATATAATGGGGATCTCACAGGCATCGGCATCCAGGGTACTACACCAGTTCCTGGATACCATGTTACCACATGCCAATGAGCATATACACTTCCCCCAAACTCAGGAGGAGTTGGCCAGCAATATGCGTCACTTCCACCGTGTGGCAAACGACCCGGAGGTACTGGGTGCGATAGACTGCACGCACATACAAATTAAGTCACCACCCGGTGAGTATAGTAGGCGCTACATAAACCACAAGGGATTCCACTCCATCAACTGCCAGGTCTTGTGCAATGCCCAGGGCATTATCATGGATGTGTGTGCTGGCAGCCCTGGAAGCTACCACGACTCCCATATCTGGCATGCCTCACAGCTGTATCAGGTATTTGTCAGGGGGGACATCCCACAAGGTCACCTTGTGGGGGATGCTGGCTATGCACTGGAGCCATGAATGATGACCCCCATCAGAAATGCACACACACCAATGCAAGAATGCCATAATGAGGCACATGCACAAACCAGAATCATCATAGAGCATGTGTTCGGGATGCTGAAATCACGGTTCCGGTGCTTGGACACATCTGGTGGAGCCTTGCAGTACTCTCCAGGCACGTGTGCCCACATCTTCATAGTATGTGCCATGCTACATAATATGATCCTGCGGAAACAGCTGCAGCAGGGTCATAATGGGGGAGGGCCTCACAGCCCACCACTAGTGCCAAGGCCAACACAGGCACAGAGGGATCCAGATCATGGACACACTGTGCCAGCCCCAGTAGGTAGACGGAGGCATGCCCAATATGCCTATGCCTTGGCAAAGAGGGAACGTATAGCACATACCTTGACAGTGTAGGCTCCCACGGACTGACACCCCTCCCCACCTGCACACAGTAACATGGATGGCACACAAACATGACTACCTGTAAATTGTGATGTATAGGTGGCCCACTGTGGAATCCTACATAGGCAGCCCTCAAACATTGTACACACAACAGCCATGGGAACACGGAACTGTCAACACCTGAACAATAGATGCACCCATCAGCATCTGTCGGTGCTGTGTGTATAGGTTCCCAGGTACATCGGTAGGTACACGCCAGATTGTCAGAGGCAAAACACCAAACAGGGCAAACAGTGACACCCGTCGCCACAACATCGAGTAAGCAACTGTTGCGTACTGGAGCAGAGGCAATTGCGGGAGCACATGTGTGTAAGCACTGTCCTACACACAGTCATCATGGATTACCCGCCGTGTTACTGAGGGGCTCCACAAAATGTAATCATGGATGTAGTGTCAAGGCAGGGGATGTACCCATGACAGGCATTAGTCACCCCGGCATGCTGCATCCACAGTAGTATGAAGGTGTAGCAAATTATCAGGTGTACCTAATTGTGATATACATACCCAGTGCTGGAGTACAGCCAGTAAACATCACATGGACATACCATTAACTGGACCCATCAAGTTGTTAACTAATGGAGTCATCCATGTGAGTGTAGTGTGGAGTAACTGCTGTAGTGTACTGCACATACAAATTTACATAATTCGTATACAACCCCCAGATCTCCAAGTGGTACATGCAGTGACTGTCATGCATGTTCCCGGTCCCACGTTCCGCAAGGGATGTAACATAATCCCGACGGCACGGGTAATGCAGTCCAGATGCAGGTCATCAGAATATGTGTAGCACACGTTAGCGGGAATAAGCGTTGCCCACAGCTGGTAAGCAATGTTTAAATATGACTATACGGATATGCGCGAAACAGGGCTAAGTGTCACCGACCACTGCGCAGATCATGGTCAATGATGTACAGAACAGGTGACACCAGCATTAGTCACCCCTGAACAAATAGCACCTGCTCTGAAGGGTAAAACTACCACTGCCAGGAGTGGAACAGGCAGTCATGTACATAATCACCCAACACTATTGCTAGGCAAGATGTACATACGGTAGGGTTGCTACAGTTCAAATGACCAATGTGGGACATACACCAGATGTCAGCAGGACGACACATACCCGGCCAGGATGAAAACCAGAACAACAGTGTTTTGCATAGATAAAAAGCTTATAGTTTAGTAATGGTCGCAGGTACGTGTTCCGTGTCCTGTAACATGTAGGTGGGTCAGATACAGAATAAGGGTGGCATGCAACAATGACATAAACTATAGGGAATATGTTTGTCCCAAAGTCGAAGGACATTTGCTATGTTCACAAATATTTCGCAGGACACAACTGCACAAAGAGGGATTATCCCTCGCAAACTGGGATGGGAGGTAATCTTAACCTATGGCATGTGTGTAGTGTGACAGGTACAGACTCAAACATGTGGAGTCTAGGAAACACAGTATACACTGACAAACACACAATGAAAGGTGTAGCATGCCTGTCACCACCCCTGTCCGAGATATGTATATATATATATATATATATATATATATATATATATATATATATATATACATACAGAGATATATATATATATATACATCTACACATATATAACACAGATAGAAAGGGCCATAGTGTGATATATGTCGATATACAAGGGGTCACTGGCATCTGCAAATATATAGATAGGTCGACGACATTCGAAACATCTTTGAGGTACAAATAAACAGGATACCGCCAACTATGGAATGTGTCACACATCGACACCTTAACCAGGAGGATGAAAGATAAAAAAGAACACAGTACTGGAACAGTAGAACCGCGAGCAATAGGATGATAGTAAGGACATGTAGTCACCACTGTCGGTGGTGCAGACCACGTAGGTACCATGTACAACTGTGGTTGTGTGTGATGTAGCCTGTGTATGTGTGTGATGAGGGTGCCATGTGTGTTCCTGTGTGACTAAAGTGTGTCGTGTGTGTCCGCATAGTGTGTCTGTAGGTGGCAACTCAGAGGTAGATAACTACATTAGGTGTGGGTATAGCTATCCGTAGGCATGCGGTAAACACCTGTCCCACATCGGGAGGGACAGCCCCCCCCTGGGCAGGTGTGTCCTGACATGAAACATTAGAAAGGGCAACTGTCCGTGAGTGTAGGACATTAGTATGTCTCACATAATATGCAATAGTTGCAGGAAATACTCATGCCTGTATGTCAGAAACGGAAATGTTACATGCAAACCGATACGTAGTGAAGGACCAAGAACAATAGTTTTGTAATGAGGATAAAAGTATGTGCTATCCTGTGTACTGACCGTGGCCATATGTCAGCCTGTAAACACCACTGTGTGACCTGCAAGTGTCCAACTATGGCCATATGAAAAGGTGGCAAGCCATGTGACAGAGGGTCTGACACCAACACCACTGCAATGACAGCAAATATCTGGGGCAGACATACACGGGATAGCGTTCATTTAAAAATATCTCTGCACATATCGTCATACATCCGGAGGTATGGAAGTATCAACCACACCTGCATACCATATTGAAACCAATTAACAACGGCCCACAGTAAATTCCCGTAATAGAAGTCTATTAAGTGATAGCACAGTAATTAGGGAAGGGGCTCACACACATATATATGGACTACATAGAAATGCAAGCCCCACAAAACCATATATGCTACATACACCTGCCTACATCCCCCACACTGTAAACAATAGCAATACAGACCGTAACCACAACCCAAACATCTAGTTAGTCAATTACATCTGCTGAACCATTGACATACCTTGTGAGAGACATTTAAAGGCGCCATGCAAAATTGTATCCGTCATATAACGGAACAAACGGCGATGTTACAGGTGTTTGCAATAGTCCTTCATCAGACGGGTGGGATGACAGATACAGTCACAGGTAGAATCACACACAATCCACGGGGGACATGACCCCAAAATAGACTTGGCTCTACACAAAGCAGTTGCAATTACACACAACAAAACACAATACAGGCCGTCTCCCTGAAGGCAGGACAAATGGCCAATGCCCAGGTGGAGAATTCAGTTATACCCCACTGCTGCCACGTAATTGGTGAATGGAGTAGCTACACAGCTGAAGTGCACGTAATTAGTCACACCGGACCACCAATTGGAGGCAGTAAACCACATGTTGCAGGTATAGACGTGTATAAGGATGACTTGCCAGATATGCAAACTGTATGCTCATACCGTATAACAGTTGAAAGAGTGATACAGAGGAGAAAGATAGAGACGAAACACCAGAAAGATATCAAGGTATGTATAACACTTAACTGTATGTATAGTATGTTCTGAATTACGTAATGTCAGTGTATGCATAGCCTGGTTTGCAGTAATTAACAGTGTCCACCATGCATAAAGTGGGGAATGGTATTTATGTAGTGATGTCTCGCTGATCGTACCAATGCTTGTAGAAGATGTGCATCCAGCAGTGGGCCACATGGTAAACAGCACAGACACCACAAGGGATGCAACATGATGGCGTTAAACAGAACAATGTCATATGACCCGCCGTCAGTGGCAGGGTATGTCCAATAAGTACATGCCATAGCAGGGGATAGTATATGTAGATATACTGTAACAGTACGCATGTGTATGTGCATATAACATCAATGACATGTCTAAGGTGGACCCTCTGTGCAAGTAATGGTTGAATTATGGGATACCATGTAAAACATGTGTAATGTATAGTACAGTAGATTGATATGTCAGATATGTTACACAGGAGAACAGGCATATGATGCATAACAAAGGTATATAGTGATGTGAGTACTATGTAATTAAGATATGTGTAAACAGTTATGATGAAATAACTATGTACTCCACTCTGTGCATTTGCAAAGGACGCAAACATTACTCCCATACTAGAATAGCAGAAAAGATGTGATAGACAAACATGAACATGATTGGCATGTACAATAACAGTAGACATATGGCCCGTAGTCATGTGACATTGTAATAGCGTGACAGCCGATCTAACTGGAAGGGCTATACCAGTAACCATGCAGAAAGGACATGTAATAGCTGCACAGGTTCATAGTGGTGTACCATGCAGTCTGGCAAGTCAATGTGTAACAACAACTACAGTGTGCACACCAGTGGCACCTCTCCAGGGTAGTGTCCTGTGAACAGAAGAGCCATGTGTAACCTGCTTTACTGCACAGTACAGCCACTGCAGTGATCCCTGGCATACATGTGTCCACCATCCAGCAAGCGAGGTATCACATGAACACTGCTACTGACTGTCCATGCGTGATGTACATAGGAAACATGTCCCAAAGCATGGTGAGTGTTCGGTCTGGGAATGCAACCCCCAAGCACATGCCACACACAGTTGCATGTGTGCACATATCCATGAGCATCATGGTCATAGTAGCTATTGTGTATGTTGTGTATGCGGAGTATATCCATAAACATATTTGCAGACATGGGCCCTGTCTGTGCAGCAGATGTCACCCCTGAGTATGTAGTCTGCAAATGTGTACAGATGTGGTGTCTGTACATAAGCCGCATACGTCACCAGGTGTAGCTCAATAAACATCATGGTGTATTAATGTTGGGATATGTAAAGCTGTTGTGTAAGGTACACCCTACGTGGGGTGTTGTACCCATGGATGTGTGTATACGTTGGTGTTCAGAGGTACAATGGGTGCCTATGTACCAGCTACACACCCAGGACAGACACGTGTGAACATGTAGAAGGATATCCATTCCACAGTGGCAATGTGGTAATCACAGGAGTGTGTGCGACATACATGTGTCTTACACACATGTACAATGCAACATGTATGTAGGGGAATAACACCTATGTGATTACCAGTGGGAGGATGGTGTACTGCAAAGATGATGTACACACCAAGTGTCATGCAGGTAGAGGCCATGATGTTCATATCGGTATCTGTCATAGTGACACCCATATGGATGGGGTCTGTATCAGCTGGTGGAGCAACAACTGCGCTGGGCATGCAGTGGTCTGTAAAGCTAGGCAGGGAAGTCCCCTCAGTGGTAGCCTGCACCTCAGGGAAGCATATACCGAACATGAGGGCCCCATGACTGAGGATTGTGGTAAGCCAAGGGTAACTGGATTGCAGTATGTGATTTGGTATGCCACCCTCAGTGTGCGTGTCCCATCCATTAGCCACATTGCATAACATCCGGAGACATATGTTGTGATGTGCAGGTGGATGTGTATGTAGTCAATAGTAGAATGGAGAACGGTGCTGAATGGCAGTGAGAGGACAATGCAGGCTGTGTGGACACCCATGTCATCATCAACAACTCTGGCGACTGTAGGAAAGGTGTTCAACAGGTGTAGGAGGCATGCTGTGGCCCCAACAAAACCAACCCAGCTGGCATCAAAGGACTGGGGCACAACAGAGAATCGATGAATGATGTCCATGATTAATGCCCTATAGCCATGCATAACAGACCAGTGAGGTGTGTAGGGCAATAGTCCCAGTCATGTAGTGTGGTGCCACCTGTGAGGAGTGTTACAGTTGCTGGGTGCCAGTCAGGGGCCGCAAAGTCTGGTACAAGGCTATTACTGAATATGGTGTCCCAGTGGGGAGAAATGCTGTTCAGAGTTCTGTGGACATCACAGCCTGGGATATTGCAGAGTGACAAGGGGCCTGTGTCCTAGGACATATAGAGTGCAGGTCAGTACTGTGTAGGTGTGACTGCAGGTACACCGCAATGTACCTGCAAGGAATGTGGCCCTGCAGGGAGTGAGAGGGTGTAATGTTATCAATGAAGCCATCAGACAGGATGTTGCCAACATCACCTGTTACTGTCATGTTCCAGATTGACAGTTGTATGTGTGAACAGATGTGGGTATTGCATACGACTACTGACATACCATCAAAATGCCCTGTGGTACATCTCAGAATGTGTCGCAGTAATGTGTATGTAGCTAATTATGGTGTATGTGATATGGGATCCTGTGGCCCTACTGAGGCTGACCAGTGAGTCACCCCAGCCATGGGAATGTACACCACTGTGTAACAGCCCCCACCTGTTGTTGCAAAGTATGTCTGTGAGACTGCACCCCCAGAGTGTCGTCTGTATTCTGGTGTGTACCTGCATGGCTCTGTGTGGAATAGCATGAACCACATTGTCGTGTACATGCTATTGAAGTGCACTGAGGTATCTCTCAGCATTTGCATGTGCATTGTCCACCTGCACATGTGTCACGACAACAACTACTGCTGTCATACGACATCTGTAGTTGGTGTTGTAGTACTCATCTACTGTGTATGCCGTGAAGTGTGTGGTGCTGGTATGTGGCTAACAAGGGTGGGTAGCAGAAGTTCGGATACCACCAATGAGGGGACAACCGCAGGTGTCGAACAGCATTCACATGTTGGTAGTGTCCATGTCAAGGATACTGTTAGTCTTGGAGGTGGTGTATGGGTCGAACCAGCTGAGCGGAGGTTATGACTCATGCACAGTGTACGCCTAATGTGTCAGTACATGTGCGGCTATCACAGTTAGGTGTGGGTTACTGTCAGTCTCACATTAGTAGCAGCAGTAGTTCCGGACACAGTCATATGCACATGGAGCACTTGTGATGCATTGTGCGAAGTAACCAGCCGGGATGTGTGTACAACATAGTGGAATATGGGGACATCTCAGCTGTGGGTGTGCCAGTCCAGGTACATGCCTGAGAGGTACGGTCTGTTTATACCCAGTCAATGCAGGCGTGCTCTGCAGAGCCAAGAGGTAGGTCCCAGTCATTGCAGAGATATTGCAGTGGTGCAGTATCAGGTGTCCTTGCCTGCGTGCATCACAGAGGATGATGTCAAGCATTGTGTGACATGACCACATGCTTCGCTAGCCTGTTCTCGTTCTGGTGGTGACTGTTATTGGGCACTGTGCAAGACAGGCAGTGTAAAAGCAGCAAGAGACCAACATGTGATCTGTACTCCCAGGGCTGACAGGTGCAGGTCAACTGTGCCACAGCATCATGTTGTTTAGCCGGGTCTGTCAAAGTGGACGTATACTAGATGCCTGTGGAATGACAGCAGAAGCAGGGACAACTGTTGGGAGTGACACAGTCATTCGTAGTACAGTGGTAACAGGTCTGGATGAACGCAAAATGCTTCCCAGGGTGTGGACCACACCAGCAGGGCGACAACACTGGTGGGCTATTGCATGTCCCTGCACATGTATTCTGTGCCCTGAGTGACAACATCTGTCACACAAACATGGAAGGGGAGTCACACCGTACCTGCTGACTTGTGGCATGTGTGCATAGGTTATGTTGCAGAACCAGTTACTGGACAGCAGGATGTAAGTGATTATCGCCTTGAGTAGCCTGCTGAGTGGAACAGCAGTATAACTGCCGACAGTCACCTAAGACAGGTGTGTTGACTATATTCTGACACCCTATTGGCTGTATGTGATGGGCACATGTGTCTGTGGGCTACAGGTTGGTGTGGTTGTGTTTGGTGATGTGGGCTGTTGTTGGTGCCCACACAGAGTATGGAGGGGTACTGTACAAGGTATCTCCATATGTGTGGCCTGTGGTGGGGATCATGTGGGACCATGTAATGTATGAGGTGCGTTGCCAATCTTGCACAACCCCACATGACTGTCAGGTGCAGTCAGGGTTGGTGACAGTATAACCCCCAGCAGGGCTGCATATGTGCATCCCCCACAGGCTGTACTGTTGTATGTTGGGAGGTGTGCATTGACTGTGGACATGAGAATAGCTCTATTGCCACATGTACAACATAGTCATCATAGTGACAGGCAATAGTACTGGTACATGCCAGTTGGACATGCCTGTATATAAGTGGTACTTGGCAGGTGGACGGGCTGTGGAAACCACCATGTCTCATGAGGTATGTGAGTGATGTGTGTACGACAGCTGTTGTACAGTTATCAAGCTGGAAATGTATGGACAGACAGTGTACCTGTGAGGACTGGTGTGAAATGGGTGCTAAACTAAGCAGTAGCACATAACGTGCCAAGAAGCTCTTAAGATGTGCTGAGCATGCCCACACATTACAGATAGGGTGTTGTATACTATCAACCCACATGTGTTGACAACAGTCATGATTGGTGGCACCGCATCAGAACACTGCCGGGTATGGTCTGCAGGTTCATGAACCATTATCAATGTAAATGTTAGCAGTACAGATGTACAAGACAGTACGGATGTTCGGCTACAGATGCCTGTGTATGTCAGAGGAGTGTTCTACTTGTGGCCTGTTGACAGACTCACAACTACCAAAGGTGCTACAGTGACATGTGCATATCACACAGTGTCAGCTACAGTAAACCAAGGTTATTGTGTTGTACCCCACCCGCATTGTAGCCCATACCACACAGACAAATGTCAGCCGTCTGTGTATGTGATGATGTGAATGGACATGACCTATGGGCAATTGTTGTCACAGTGTTGTGACCAACATACAGAATGGGCTGTGTGTGTGATGTGTGTGACATATGTGCACATTCTGGTGGATGATATCAGCAATGACACCAGTAGGGGAATACCCCCGTACCCATTAGGAAACACCTAGGCTGTGGTCAATAGTATGGACATTGTGTTAGGGATGGTGTAGTGTAGTACACCTCCCTGAGCTGGAGACATCTCCCTGGTCCTTTAGTTAGTCATCCGAGGTACCCATGACATGACAGGGTGGTATCCATGTGCACGGAGATCATTGGACAAGCATAAACAGCACCCGTGTGACCAATATTGGAATACACATCACCCTCCAGGGGTAGGGCCCATGCGTGGATGGCCAATACCAGCCTCCACAATACTCACCTCCAGTATGCAGCATGCTATCCACCTTGCATACAGACATATGCGACACTATGCTGTTAGACATGCTACATGTCCATAACCTGATCTGAAAGACATATGTCATGGACAACAACTGTCCTATGACTAGGATGGCCACATGCTGGACAGATCCCTGTGCCATACTCCCGCCATACCATGCAGCCCTGTCCACATAGCTGCACATATCACCCCTGCCATACATGGTGTGATGGCTGTATGGTAGATGTAGTATCATCTATCTGGATCAGTAATGTGTCAGTGATGCCCCTCGTGGTGGCGTAATGGGTGTCGGATACAGCTAGGAAACCCAACCCGTACATGCTATAGCCAATAACCTTACCTGCAAATGACGTCCGACTAGCCACTGTCCCATGTCTATCACATGTGCAACACAGGTGATCCATGGCAGGATGTTGAAAAGCTGTGCATTGTAGATGTCTATGGAAAAACAGATGCATGTACAGGTTTCCATGCGTACTTGGTGCATTGTCACTGCCCAAGTCAGTAAGGCTGTGTCCGTGTTGATATGTGACATATCCACAGCATCTAGGTCAACAGCATTACCATGGATACATCAGGCATGGGTAAATAGGTAAGAACACCAGTGCATGCAAACAGACATGTCCACATGGAGACTGACGTCACATGCAGTAGGAACACTAATGAGATGACACACATATATGGGGATGATATCTAATGTATACTGGGTGTTACATGTGTGGGACGCATACATGCCAGTCATGTTAGTGTCATGTTGATTTTCAAAGATAACTGTGCGAATGTACTAGAATGTATGTGCAGCAGTATCACTGTACATGTCTGTAAATGTGACCTGTCACCTTCATCATGTCTTACAGATAATGCCACGTACACGCCTACCAGCATATAGCCGACAGGAGGAGGATGATGTCGTAATACCGTACCTCCATGAGAACTACGAGGCGTTATTCAGCCACGTGCCACAGCATGCACAGCAGCGGGATGACCTGTGGCAGGATCTTCGCAGGAGGGTCAACGAAGTGGGCGGCCACAACTGCACCTACCAGCAGGTGCTCAGACACTGCACAGACCTCATACATCATGCAAAACAGCGTGCCACTGCAATCGCCGGAGAACAAGGTGGTACGGGTGGTGGGCCACCAACCCAGCCTCCACTCACACACACAGAGGAGCTACTGGCCAGTCTGGGAACACCATCGGAACAGCCCCCACAAACAGTGGCTGCCATCATGGAGGTGGGTGTCTCCCAACCAATGAGCCTGGAGTTGCCTGGTAAGTCAGTACTGTACATATGGCCAGTATATCGCACGTATGTGCATGTGTCAGTGTACATCATGTAATGTAACAACATATGCAAGGTATGTGGACACACATGCTTTATGCTACCCTGTGTATGCCCCATACCTCCGAACTGTGCAGGTAATTGCAGGATGTCCAGATGTCAGCCTCATATTGTCGGTGTGTTCCCCTTAATATCTGTCCCTTTCTGGCAAATAGCTGAGGAATGGAGTCATTAAATGATGACATACAGTTGTGTTTATGACTGCACATTCTGTTGCAAACCCATGTGCATGCAAACCTATTGGTCTATCAAATATCCGGGTTAGTAAGAGCAATATGTCACAGTTGTCCCTATATGTCCCCCATCATAGTAGGCTTTGTCTACATTTATTGTTCTAAGAGGTTGAGAGGTATGGTATGCACACATGTGCTGACTATATGCTATTGTACAGGCGAATGTGTTAACCTGCACTGTGCACCCTGTGGCTGTCATACAGTCATGGATAATGTTCATACTGCTGTGTCACCCTATACAGGTACCTCTGGCATGCCGCACAGACAGGAGTCCATTGCAGGTGAGTCTATCATCAGTATCAGGCATGTCAAAGCATAGATCTATTCGCCATGTGGCCAGTTAATACATGGATATACAGGTTGCATCACCCATCATCCACACAGGCCACCCATGTGCAATATATACAACTGAAATGATACACAGACATGAAACTACAGTATTTGTCACTGTTACATGTGTGTCCAGCTGTGCATACAATGGTGGAGGTGTTCTACAATGGAGGCATATGTACTATACAGTGGAACAGAATGTGTGGTACACAAACCAGTACCGCACAGTGAGCTGTGATATGGGCAGACCACAGGCATCACCATTGTGTTATATGCCCCTGCAAAGGTTTCACACATGGTGATGTTCCATCCGACATGTCCGAGACACGTAGCATTTTGGTTGCAATATTGTCACAGTTTCCCACAACCCATACCCCACATACACCTGTAGTCTGCATAGCCCTGTGGATGGTGACATAACCAACATCTATGGGTGTATGTCATATGGGACAACACAGACATGTGTGATAGACGGCCATCACATACATGACCAACACATGTGCACACATGGCCATGGGGATGGCCAGAGACATGTAGCCACACAGAAGACGGGATGTGGATACACCCTGTCCCACTTTGTCCACACATGGTCCAAGTACAGCCATACTAGACTGATTGTACAGGTGATGTGGTACGCTGCACATCATAACTGCTTTTGCACAGCTAGCAGAGGTGTCAGTGACATGTACCTCATAAGATGTGTTGAACATGCTGTCTGTGTCATAGCATGACGGTAGTCACCTTCACAGATTCCACTGACAGTGACACCAGGCCACAGAAACAGTACTTCTCCCCCCTGCAGTAGGACATCACTGTTAGCTGTGCACCATGTCTGTGTGGTACATCAATGTCATGTGTGAAATGGTGACGTGACAGGTCCGCTATGTGTGGACATGGTTGACAGGCAGCTAACACTCTGTAGTCATCGTGCAGGGGTGTCATCTGTATGTCCTCCAGTGACCTGACACATGACACAGCATGGTTGGGTTTGTATGCACCTCAGCATCATAGGTCACAATCCACAGGTATGTCATGGGTATGCATGCAGTTCTGGATATGCAATGTGTACATAACATGCACTGTTTAGCAATATAGATGCCTCATGATGCCATGCAATGGCACAGTGTCTGTACATCACATTGTATAGCAATGTAGATGGCCCAGTCCCCTACCATGCCCAGGCACATTTGATCAACATGCAGTCTATCTGTAGGAGATATGGACAACACCGCAATGTGATTCCCAGTACGATGCTGTACATGTGTCACAACACCATTGTGTCAGGCATGCATGCATGTTAATGAACATGTCAGCAGATTACATGTCAAGGTCACGTCAGCCATGTGTAGTGTTATCCTGTTCTGGTCCATATGGTGTATCACGGGGATGCATGCATACTACCATGATTGTGTGAATTGCATGGATAATGATATGACACTTGCCTGCTGTAGTGTGCATTCCAGGGGGTATGCTTACAAACACTATTGATGTCTGAGCTGCGTGCTGTCAGCTGTATCACAAGCATGCTCCATGCCATCTGTCATCTCACATGCATGGTGTGTCAGTGTGTATGTCGGTGTGTGTGTGTGTGTGTGTGTGTGTGTGTGTGTGTGTGTGTGTGTGTCGGTGTGTGTGTGTCGGTGTGTCTATTGTAATGTAGAGTATTTCTTTGCATTCACAGGTGATGTAGGTGCGTTACCCTCCTGTGGTCCATCTGATAGTGTCCCCACAGATGCTAGCAGTGATGAACATATGCACGAGGTACAGGCAGGGATGTCAGGGGCGAAATCTGTGCCAACGGTTGCCATCCCAGCTATGTCCCCCTCTTTCTCGCACACAGTTCAGCTGCCAACACATACCACATCTACAGTGGCTATAGTGGAAGGACAGTCATCATTTGTTAGCGTTGAACAGGAATGTGTGGTGGCTACAGAAGGTGTGTCTCCACACCATGGTGGCAGTATACTGACTGCAGATGTGCCACACAGGCATGTGGCTGGTGCTGCTCATAGGAGGACCTCTGGCAGACATGCACCTGCAGGACATAGCGCAGCAGCTGGGATCACCAGACGCATGTTCCAGACTGTAATGGCGGCACAGGCACGTGCCGAACGGCAGAACAGAGAAGGGCAGAGGCTGCAGAGGGCTGCTATCAGTACCCTAAACAACAACATCCAGACATTGGCAGGTGCTCGACAGCAGCTTGCTGATGTTCTGGACAGGTGATTGGGTGACATGGTCAGAATCCTTGACCGTGGCATGGCAATCCATGAGCATGAGCTGTCTGTGCTGGAACATCTGGTAGGGGTGAGGCATAGGACATATGGACGTAGGCCAGCTACACCACCTAGTGCAGGTCAACGCATGCATGCCACCTCACATGGCCGCTCCCATAGTGCTGGTAGCAGTAACAGTGCAGCAGGTGCTGTGATGTCCACACCAGGTCACAGCAGGCCATGTGGACATGGCCCTGGACATTCCTGGTGGGGACACAGTTCCAGTGGCCATGTGTCGTCAGACAGTAGCCATTCTGTACCTCTGCCTGGTAGTGCCCGTGCAACCCCTGGCAGGCACAGGACACATGGCTGTGTCCGGTCACAGTGAGCTGTACAACCTGGTCTGTACATTCTGGAGATGTCCATAATACCCTTGTGTAGGCCTCATAAATGACAGAACTGTGTGCACACATACACGCACACAGCGAACACAACTGTAGGGCTCCACAACACCCACATACATACGGAATAGACATGTCCATTCAGATCATTGGCCCTTACCCACACACATGATGTCATCCATTGGTGCAGCCTATGCCCCTGGCAAACAGTATCACCCTGTGCATATGATGAAGCCTGTGCCACATCCCTGTCATCCACACCATCGGTGCAGGGATATGTTCATATGGTCTGATGCACAGGGTGAACAGACTAGAGAGGTGTATCTAACATTACTTGTGTATGCATATTGCGGGATGTGTATGTTGTATTGGTCATGTGTGAGAGGTGAGAGGTGTATCTCACATTACTTGTGTATGCATATTGAGGGATGTGTATGTTGCATTGGACGTGTGTGAATACTGAGAGATGTGTATGTGACATCAGTGGTGTACTGTCAACATGCACCAGTCATACCATGTAGTCCAGGTGCAGCATGCATTGTGATATGTTCACAGTATGTGTCTCAGTTACAACAGTAACAGCATGTTGGTAATGCCCTGGTTCCCTCCTATGGTGTACTGGCATGTGCCTACAGGTAGCAGTGTTTGCAGTCCCCCATGTGTAACTGTGGAGTACTGACAGGCACATAAGGCAATATCAGCATGCTAAACGCACCTTCAACCCAACTGTTGGACAGTCGGACATGACACAGATGTCCGAACATGACACAGATGTCCACACATATACTGCACCTGAAGCATGTGGCCAGTTGAACAGGCTACAGCAGACAGAGATGTGACATACATACCAGGAAACATTACAGGTATGTTGACATGGTACAGGGGTTGTACACAGCGGTCAGGCCAATGATGACGTTAGAGGCCACCTGATAGCATGAGGCCACACTGTGTAGCAGTAATATCCTGTCACAGTACAGGTACATGGCCACATTCACGGGGTCTACAGTACTATAACACACCCCATAGTGTTCATGTGTGGACCCGTGCCTATGTTGCCATCACCCTCACAGTACTTTGCACCCACACGACGTGGCACAGAGAAGGGACATGCACAGGTAGCTAGTATGGCTGGGACCAATGGCATCAACAGGGTAGTAGACTACATCACCATGAGGGGTTAGTGATCCTGTTTCCACAGTATGGTAGCATATACCCTCACACCAAGCACCAGACAGCCATACATACATACACAGACACACTGTGGTGAACAGCTATGTGTGTACGGATAACCAATGTGTGTGATGCACCACACCTGCCGACCTCATGCTTTCCGCACTGCAGTATATACAGATCTGTGCAATGGTGTACAGGAATGTGTTACATCTGGGACGTAGTCCCCACCATATGTGGCATGTGTGGTCACACAAGCGGACACACATGACAGTGCTGGGAATGATACACCTGCCATAAGATGATCTGTTTGATAGACATGCAGCAGTACTGTCTGCAGTATGTGTACCAACGCTATGTCTGGCAATTGTGTGGCTATGTGCACATGGGTGGATGTCAGTGATACAGGTGTCATGTGACATACAGTTGGCTACACCTGACTGCTGTGTATGCGTTAAGTCATCACCATCAAGTAACAGTGACATAGCATGCTGTTTGCACATGGCATGGTAGGGTGGTGTGTGACACACCTGTGAGCCATCCCTGGCACACATACATCTACATAGGTGGATCACCACGTTATGTACACAGATCCCTCCATACTGGATGTACAACCAACTGTACTGTCTGTATGTCACCATATACAGGTGTCAGTGATGGGGCTGCATTGCGACTGCATGTTGTAGTTGGGCACAGCTGTGGTACGGACATCGGCCACTGCACATGCATGGATGCTGCATGCACAGTACAGATTGTACATGTTTATTGGTCCTACATGTGTCTCCTGTAGCCATGCTTTTATGCATTGCTATTGGTGGACATGTGTGTTGACATACATGACACATGGACTGTGGTATGATATCACGGGTGTCATGGGTGACTACTACAGGGGAATGTGTCCTCCGACATTGCTACCTCCTGTACTGTGAGCATTCAACAGACATAGACCCACCTTCCATTTGTGTGTGTATGATTGCTTAGGCCACAGTTCTGCATGGGGGACAGCAAAGGCTTAGCTAAGTACATATGTGTTGTGTGTGGTCCATGCACACATCCACTACAATCACATGTTTGACATATCCTAACATGCGTGTTTATTGGTGTACAGCAACACTCATGTGTCACAGCTGTGTACCACCCGGGGCCCCTGGTATGTCTTGAGCTGACCTGGTCATGTATAGTGGTAAACTTGCAATGCATAACACCTGTTGGAACCCTCTCAGTACATGTGTACCCTGCATAGTTGCTGTAGACCTCTGTACAGTCCACTGGTCATGTGTCACACGGTGTTGTGGTAATGTATGGCTGTGTACTGCTGCAGCAACAACATGGTGATGTCTCGGGGGCTACAGTGTAGACTGCGATATGTACATCTGTGATCTGCACCTGTGACAGCTGTGATGGCAGCTGAGCATGTGCTGGTCACTGCATGTGTGTGACCACTCTGTGTGTGGGGACAGTTATGCCTTACTGTGCCCTTCCATGTCTAGACTCCGTCTGCATGCAAGACGGCCCTTTGCAAATGCTAAGTGTGTGAGCATGCCCAGTACGCTGTTGTGTAGATGGACACACATGACAGTCCCAACTGAGCCCTTGCGAGTTGAGACTCCGTCCGCATGCAAGACAGCACTTTGCAAATGCTAAGTGTGTGAGCATGCCCAGTATGCCGTTGTGTAGATCGACACACAGTACAGTCCGAACGGACGTGTATTACTAAGCATGTGGCCATGTCCAGTGACACCTTGTGTTGGTGATGTCCTTCTGTGCATGGCCGTTGACATCCTGTATAGCCATGGTGGTCATCCAGCCAACAGATGTCTATTTTCAACGTCATGATGGATGCCTAAGGAGTACACACTGGTCGACTACCTTGAAGGGTGTACTGTCTGTGGGGCGTTCCGTGACTATGTCATGTTGTCGTGGTGCACCGTACATCTTACGTTGCCATGATCACACCACTGCCGTGTGTTTGTCTACATGTACCATGGGACAGTAATATGTCTGTATGCCTTCAGACTGATCACTCTCTATACAATCCCTGTCGGCGTCCTTGTCAGTGCGGATGATGACACATGCCTAGATGTCTGTCTCTGGGACTGCTGTGCTTAGTAATCTCGGTAGCACATTCTGTAAATGCGTCATGCTGTAGTGTGTTAGGTGTATGTTCGACTCCCAGCCCTGCCAAGTGTGTGTGTGTGTGTGTGTGTGTGTGTGTGTGTGTGTGTGTGTGTGTGTGTGTGTGTGTGTGTGTGTGTTTGCGTGCATGCTCCCTTCCGCCTGGGGACTCAGTCTTGCTTTTAGACGCCGCACACCACAGCAGTTTCCTACTGACGTCTTTGCCTTTGCGGATGATGACACACACCTAGATGTCTGCCTCTGGGACTGCTGTGCTTAGTAATGTTGGTAGCACATTCTGTAAATGCGTCATGCTGTAGTGTGTTAGGGTAGTTAGGTGTATGTTCGAATCCCAGCCCTGCCAAGTGTGTGTGTGTGTGTTTGCGTGCATGCTCCCATCCGCCTTGGGACTCAGTCTTGCTTTTAGATGCCGCACACCATAGCAGTTTCCTACCTACGTCTTTGCCTTTGCGAATGATGACACACACCTAGATGTCTGCCTCTGGGACTGCTGTGCTTAGTAATATCGGCAGCGCGTTCTGTAAATGCGTCATGCTGTAGGGTGATAGGGTAGTTAGGTATATGTTTGACTCCCAGCCCTGCCAAGTGTGTGTGTGTGTGTTTGCGTGCATGCTTCCGTCCACCTGGGGACTCAGTCTTGCTTTTAGACGCCACACACCACAACAGTTTCCTACCAATGTCTTTGCCTTTGCGGATGATGACACACACCTAGATGTCTGCCTCTGGGACTGCTGTGCTTAGTAATGTCGGTAGCACGTTCTGTAAATGCGTCATGCTGTAGTGTGTTAGGGTAGTTAGGTGTATGTTCGACTCCCAGCCCTGCCAAGTGTGTGTGTGTGTGTGTGTGTGTGTGTGTGTGTGTGTGTGTGTGTGTGTGTGTGTGTGTGTGTGTGTTTGCGTGCATGCTTCCGTCCACCTGGGGACTCAGTCTTGCTTTTAGACGCCACACACCACAACAGTTTCCTACCAATGTCTTTGCCTTTGCGGATGATGACACGCACCTAGATGTCTGCCTCTGGGACTGCTGTGCTTAGTAATGTCAGTAGCGTGTTCTGTAAATGCGTCATGCTGTAGGGTGTTAGGGTAGTTGGGTGTATGTTTTACTCCCAGCCCTGCCAAGTGTGTGTGTGTGTGTGTGTGTGTGTGTGTGTGTGTGTGTGTGTGTGTGTGTGTATGTGTGTGTGTGTGTGTGTGTGTTTCAAGCTGCATGACAACAGTACATTGCTTTTACAGTATTCACTTTCCATAACATCTGTACGGCATCTTTGCCTTTGATGCTGCTGTCTGCAGGCTAGACGTGTGCCTGTGTGAATCATGTGATCCACTGATCATGGTAGCGCGTTTTGTAACTGCGTAATGCTGTCGTGTGGTGCAGTGCTTACGTTTATGTTCTGCTCCCAACCCTGCCACGTGTGTGTGTGTATGTGTGTGTGTGTGTGTGTGTGTGTGTATATATGTATCTATCTACATATATCTATATCTATAGATCTACATATATCTATATCTATATATCTATCTATATATATATATATATATATATATATATATATATATAGATATAGATATATGTATGTATATAGCTATATATATATATATATATATATATATATATATATATATATATATATATATATATATATATATAATGTATATTGTATATAGATATGTATGTTGGGATTATCACTCTTGACTGTGCTGCATTGTCTGTACGTGAGCACCTTGGATGTATGTACATCTGCTATGGCTCTGTGATAGTGCACATACTGTGTGCTGTAGTGATCGTGGGTTATACATGTGTAGTGACCGGTTATTGTGTTGCTGGGTATTACACGGGCATTGGAAACAATGTTAGTGCAGCACCTTTGACTGGTTGTATGCAGATCTCGGCAACAGTCAGCAGTGGTTATTACATTGGAGTGTGAGTACGGCTCATATCCGTCTGTAGTAACTGTCAATTCTATGCACCCCAGGTTAACATTACAGACACACGTTTATCCACAGGTTGTGGTACAGATCCCAGGACTGTATGTGTAGACATTGACAGGTGCAGGACTGGGTTGTGTTGGATGCATGGAGGGGTGTCCATGGCCAGTAATGGGGATCTCTACAGCCTGGCAGGTATGGTCTGTGACTGTCCCACAACCTCCTGTATATGGCTGACACATGCTGTACTTGTGTATATGCAGACACACACACTTACCACAAACATCTACGGCTATCACATACACACACCCATTGCACCACCATTGGGCCATGCAATAACCGTTGTCCCTCATACACACACACCTACGTGTACATTGGATGGCTCTATGACAGCTCTGGACATGTTAACACCACACCCTGTGCATATGATGTCACCTGTGCTACCACCTGTGGTGTGTAACATTGATACAGGATCTGACTAACCTGGTGCTGCTGCACATGGTGGCTTTATTCCACTGTATTGTTGTTAGCATGCTGTTAACACACAGTGTGTTACTTCCAGGTGTACTTCAGCAGGCATGATGCATTGCAGCTATGACCATCACTGTAGCATAGTTTGCAGCACTGTTACTTCTGATGATGTAGTCTCCATCCATGTGCCATTTCACTGATGTGTGTAGTATTGGCAGCATGTGCGTCTGTGTGTGCAGTACGTGTGTGATGTGTGTAGTACACATGTATACATGCTTGCAAACGCATACACAACATTATACGGGCTTCACCATTCGTACACTAGCTTACTCATTCTTCCACACGTGCACACGGGCTAACATGCGTGCACACATGCTTACTCGGGCTTACTGGTGTGCACGGGTGCAGACACACTGTGGGCAGGTTTGCAGGTCACATCGGTGGTATCCATGGCGTATGCCGTCAGTCTCCTGACATTCCCTAGGATAGCTCATGACACGCCAATTCCACTGAGTACTGACAGCACACATGTGACACTGCTCCAGTGAGGTTACAGAGTTTTGTACATACACACTCCTGTTGTCTCCTATTTTCTACTCTAATAGTCCCCTTAACCTACACTGCACTGCAGAGGCTTGGCCCATATGGCATGACATGTTGTGATTCACTATCCTCAGCCTCACTTGCCTCACATTGCCAACAAATGCTTTGTTACATCTCTGACAGAGTGCTTCCACACATAGGTACCAGTACGCAGTAGCCATGTTGTCTCCAGCATGCCGTTCATCTGCATGGCGTACTAACATCTAACTAAACCTACATTTTGTATGTATATTATCCATATGTCTTGTTTTGAAGCGCAGCGCATTCTCGTGGCACTGTGCTACGCTTCCACACCAGGGATCGGGGGAGGACAACTACTGGTTCATTGATATCCAATGGACAAAGCTGCCACTGGCCTTGGACTTGGACATTGGCATGCTTCTTCGACTGTATTCATACTGCATTTGCAGCTGTCATTGCTCCATTTAGCAACGTGCAAAACGTTAGTCGCATAATATCCGGGTACATTTCTGCACATAACTCTGCTCTTGCACGGACAGCTTACTGTTTCATGTATCGCGTAATAATTACATCATTTGCATAGCTTACACATACAAATGGGGTATGTTGCAAATCCCAACATTGTCTGTGCAATGTTCGTGTTACGGGCGGTCTTGCACACCCCTGCGGGTGTTTGCTGAATAGCCTGGCAGTCATCTTTCCTTGCTGTACTCTCACTCAATCCATTCACGCTGGAGGCTTTGTATATCATGGCCTAGGCTTTGCTGTGTGCTATCTATTTGTGGTGTATGCATGGCTGTGGGTATGTCCCACTGTCATCATTGGTAAAGGTGACACCCTATAGGTACTTCCTGTAGACTGCTGTGTCATTTGACATGTCAGCACATACCTGCGGATGAACTTCCTACTGCAGCGCTTTTCATACCTTCTGAGTTATCTTGCGGTCGATAATGCTGTTTCCTCAGACATGTATCTGTTTCTGATCATACCTATCAACCTCCTAGTGCAAAACATCTGTACAAAGCCTAACATGATGGGGGGACAGATAGGGGCGGATTCTACATATTGCTCTTACAAACGTAGATAGTTGACAGTATTATAGGTTTTGCATTAGTATGACCTTTCTGAGGGATTTGGGGTCTTAAACACATATGTTTATCATTATTTAATGACGTCAGTTCTCAGGTATTTGGCAGACAGGTACAGATTGTGAGAGGAACACACCACACATATGAGGCATACATCTGCACATTCGTACAGTTACGCCAATACACACAATACATGGTGCCATCACAGGCCAGTTACCATTACATTCCTATTGCAGGACACACCCACCCACTTGGTTATATTCCTCACACAGGCCAACAGGTGCTTATCCACACTACTTATTCCATCATGTACCTTATGTGTACGCCGGTATTTGTGCTTTCCGTCAGTGGCAGAGCTCACGTATGAGTATGGGGGACTGGACACTGTATCGGTGACACTGCATGACACCCTGAGGGACACATGTCGTTTGAGTCTATTAACCTTCCACATTGACTTTCACAGGCCATACGTTGTAATTCACATTTGTGGACAAACATGCTTATGACTTGTACATGTTTATTTGTCCTGATGTCTTTCTTCTCACCTGTCCACCTAGTATCACTAATTCTGTACATTTCATTAGGACAGGTTACCTTCATACCTCTCACCTGTATACATTATGGGTATATGCCCTGGGGTTTGACCTATGATTCTGTTACATTTGTCATGATAATGTGCCTTTCTGGTAGATTGCTGGCAAGCCATGACGGACTGTGCGGTTAGGTAATCATGACTGACATTTCTATTTCATGATTACTAACTCTCATAACATTCATATTCCCGACTACGCAATTATTCTATCAACGGTCTGACTTTGTCTGAGGTATATTTAATATAGTCCCTATTTGTCTGTCATGTACTATGCCTTAGTCCAGCTGTCTTATTCTGACATTTTGGCAGGTGTGGTTACCATCTTGGTCGTATGCGTGTCCATCCATGATAATCTCCTACATGACACTGATATAGGTCCCTACATCTTCCCCCAATGGTTTACACAATATCCAGTAGATGGGTTGCACCTTTTTGGTGAATATAGGCATGTGCTATACCCACATAGGTATATTGATCACTCCCATGGGGCGTACCTACTAGATCTGTGCCAACCAACACCTTGGCCCAGTTCTGCATACCCATGATTCCCATACCTGACACACCTCCACAGTACCCATTAGACATGTTTAATGTGAGCAATAATAAAGTGTGAGGACACTTCCGAGCACTCCCCACTCTGCGGATATCAGCTCGTACATCATACATTCAATCGACCCATGTGTTATTACCCTTGCACCTGATACTGTTGCATGTACAGCTATATCATAGTTGCAGCTGTGATGTCTTTCGCATCAATGATGGTTCGCACTTTGTACAGGATCAATTTTTGGGGTCCTGCAAAGGACACCTATATTCATGTTTAATGTGTAGAACTTGCAGGCTCTGTCACACTGGTACTTTACGGGCAGTAGTTTGGAAACCATCGGTGTATTCTCCTTTCATGCATGTCTGTCTCTCTATCCATATTACCTATACCGTGACCTATTTATGTACATGTGTTATATGTACAGGGACATAGGTTTGTTGTGTATATATCTATTCATGTATCATGGGTGTATAGATATATATATATCTGTACATATATACATATGTCTGTACATTCCTCATCTCGTAATTTGCTTTGGATTATGTCCATGGATATATGTGTATATATATCTCCATATCATACCTTTCAACTGTACAGATTTCTGCTGAATGTACAGCTGTTTGCCTCTTATCTTTGGTCCATTTTTCATAACCTTGTGTCTATCTGGCAAGTTAGTGGCATATCATTAAAGACTGACATTGGTAAGTAATGACAAACATTTCAGGTTACGACTTCATACCCTTTAGAGAATCCATGCCAATGACACACCTGTTATTCTATCCACTTTCTATGTTTGTTAGGCAATATCTGGGGATTGTCCCTATTTGTACCAGTAGTTGTCATGGCTTTGTCCGGTTTCATACTTTATGGGGTTAACAGGTATGAGCCATGTACATAGAACGTGGGGAAAACACCATTCATTTTCTATTCTGTGAGCGGATTACACACGCGCAGGCACACTTGCATATCCTTATTGTGGGTTACATATGTTTCATAGATAATTGTGCTTCCGTGAACTTTCATAATTCTGACCGTAACAGTTACATATCTATATTCCAGTTTACGGACTACTGCGAAACACACGTTCACCTTTACATATTTAAATGTGTGTACAGCACGAACGCTTTCATTACACTTTCAAGTTATATGTGCAGTGGTCGTAGGTCAACCAGGACTGCATTCACGTTGACCGGATACCGGAACTGCTATTCTATTGGTGTTCTCCCTCATTGATATGCATACCCATAGTACTTAGCTACATCAACATACGCCTCACCGCTTCACCTACGACACAGGCATCCATTCTCTTGCTGGGAAAAAGTTGGTACTACATATTACACATTCCCTATTGCCTACTGCTGTGGACTCCGGCTGCATTGTTAATCACTCCGAGGATATGCAGAACACCAAGGTATATAGTCCAGCCACATACACGTCTTTGATTGTCAGGGTGTTCATGTAGTGATTTGGGTTTAGGCTTGTCCACCTGGTGCACAGAACTTTCCTGGCCAAGGTCAAATGTCAGACAAAGCATATGGACAGGGATTATCTCCCTATTTTGAAGTTTTACCCATGTTTCTAGACACAGGTGTTTGGGCACCTGTCAGCAGCTTATTCTGTTGGCATTACATATTATGGGTGGGGTTGTTACAGCCCATACTCCACGGTGAGGGGTGTTCCCATTCAAATTTGACTATTACCTGTATACAGTCATACGGGGATTATTATTTTTGGACATGAAGTTACTACAGGTATGCAGTTGTACATTACACAAGTGTGAAGGGCTGTTCCTGTAAATATGTACAGACCATACCTCACAACCTCTTAGAGCACTGAACCTGCGCAAAACCTACACGATGGGGGGACAATTGGGGACACATTTTAACAATTGCTCATACAAGCTTAGAACGTTGATAGAATGCTAGGTTTTGCATTAGCATGACGTTTCTGAAGGTTGTGGAGTCTTATACTCATGATATTTCTCATTATTTAGTGATGTCAATCCTCAGCTATTTACCACACTGGTGCAGATTGTCAGAGGCACACAACAACACTATGGGGCGAACCTGTGGTCATTCTTAGGGTTGCCACCTTTTTGACTGCCCAAAGTGGGACATGTTCTGTAGAGATGTCAGATTTTCCAGGACAAAACATACCTACAGCAGTGCATAGTACACAACTGTAACCTTTTTTGTACATATAATAGCTTATTCTAGTAACATTTGAATTGCTTATGCTACTTCACATAACATATTGAGGATTCATATATAAAATAACTGTTTTATGTGACTATTAAAGTAAATTAGGAAATAACATTGTCCTAAACTCTCAGGACATTTGCTATGTCTTGATTTTTTTCACAGGACACAACTGTCTACAGAGGGACTGTTACTCGCAAAGTGGGACAGGTGGTGACCCTAGTCATTCTGCGAATATCCGGACAGTTGAGTGGTATGACACGGACCTCTGTAATACGCTGTTGTGTTCTGGCACAGCAATAGATCAGCATTAAAGACTGCAGTCGGAACGTGCTGATAGACAGTTGGGTTTCAGACTTCATACTCCAGACATTAATGCCAATGTGCAAACTGTTATTCTATCAAATTCTATGTTTCGAAGAGATATGTTTACAGATTGTCCCTGATTTTGGACCTTTGTCTCACTTATATTCACGGCTCTGTCCAGATATCGTGCTCACACAAGTTGACAGGTATGGTCAGTCACGACTGCACACAGTCAGTGTCCCTCACACTTGATCAGGGTTGATCTGTTTACGTAGTGTCTTCCTCGCCCTCATGCCGTTTTCCACTTTGCAAATGTGTGCATTATATTCTCCCTCCTATTCATGTCTGGACACATGCGTCACGGGAAGGTGTTTTATCCTGGGTGGTAGGTTATGCATGCCCACTTAGGGTTGGACAGTGTCATGGACCTCCACTGCACATTCTGACTTGTGTCCAGATATCTACTGGATTGGACATCATGTCGTCATACCCATTCTACTATTTACACAAGTTGGTCATCCCATGAGAGATATCCCAAAAATTGGACAAGACTAAAACAAGTTAGATAACGAAGATTTTTGTGGCTTCATGAAAACGTGCAGGGGGTTTTACCTGCAGGGGATACATGGTTTGCAATCCTGACACTGCCTAGGGTGACAATACCTACTACATATGCGTAGGGGTCACTGTGTGTAGCTGTTTCTGCAACAAACCAGTGGACCAAGTACAGCTGGATTTGGTGGACGTTCTGGTATGGTGGCAGGTTGTGTGCTGTGGAGGGTATGCTGGGTAGGCTATTATGCATCCAGGTGTGTTGCGTTTATTATGGCCAGTTCCATCAGGACCCATCTGTGGGTATGTGACGGTGCCGTATCTATACATTTATCTCGCATATTTCCATATTCATATGTTTGTGGGATTGTGTTCTACACTATGGCCTATCCGCTTGTCTTGCAGCTGTTTCTACATGAGGTTGTGTTTCTTTCCACTTCACCCACTGCCCCCTCATACACCTCCGGTTCACCTTTTCTGCATACAACACAAGTATCGCCTTTGAGGAATTTACCATTAAACACACACCCCTCACACGTGAATTACTCACACCCCATAGAACACTACTTTGGTTGTTGGCCCATGACACGGCCAGAGTTACACATTGACTACCCTACATGTGTTGGGTACCTTTATGGTTGTGTGGACTACTCTGCCATGTTTGCTTTCCACATGCTATTCCTCACGCACATAGGTACACGCCTTTACTTCACTTTCATTAGTTGGTTGGTGTATTCAGGTACTACCCATTCAACTGTGTCACATACACGTTCGGATTATACAGCTGCCTTCCAGATTTTGCCAGCCTGTTCTACTCATTGGTAGGAAGGCACCTTTTCCTATGTCCAAGCTATTCCTTACACATGTCCGACTGTTGTGGACATTGCCTCCCCACAGTCGATGGTTGTGTTTCCACCTTTTCAGTTGGCCACAGTGTGACATAGGGTTACCACCTGTCCCACTTTGCGAGGGACAGTCCCTCTTTGGGCAGTTGTGTCCTGACATGTAATTGTAAACATGGCAAATGTCCTGAGATTTTAGGACAAACATATTTCTTATATTTTATGTGATAGTTGCATTAAACAGTTAATTCTGTATCTGAAATACCTGACTGTTATGAGAAACAGAATAAGCAACTAAAATGCTACAGGAATACGCTTTTGTGTAGGCAAAACAGTTATGTTCTGTCCTTTGTACTGGCCGTGGGTATGTGTTGGCCTGTACAATCTGATGTCTGTACCAAACATGTCCCACTTTGGCCATTTGTAAAGGTGGCAACCCTACTGTGACAGTTGCGGTGAGCACAGCATATTTTACAGGCCGACACATACCCACGGTCAGTTCGGCAGATAGAACTTACAATTCTTGCCTATATCTAAGCTTATTCTTGTAGCATTTCAGTATCTTATTCTGTTTGTTCTGACATTTATGTAATATACGTCCAGTGAAATATGTTTAATGCAACTATTGCATGACATCTACGGAGGAATTATGTCCTATATTCTCTGGACATTTGCCAGTTTTACATGTTTGTGTCAGGACACATCTGCCCACAGAGGGACTGTAGCTCGCAAAGTGGGACAGGTGGTAATCTTGGTCGACGGTACGGATCATACTGTTTCTTTCGGCCTACATGTGTCCGTGTTGTTATGGCTCGTTTATATGCTCCTTCTGTTTCGTTTACATACGTATGCTATTTCCTATCACATTTGGTATGTGAAATACGGACATACCCTTTGTATGTAACTATTACATGACTTGTGGGATATGATTCAGACATACGGTCACTACATATATCTACATTTCTCCTCATGTATTTTGTTATGGACACATCTGCACAGCTATGTTCCCTCCTTCACATTATGGGTCAGCTGGTGACCCTCTCCATTGGACTGGACATACCTACTGGCGGCACGCTAACATCTGATACATTTCACTTCCACATGGTATAGCTATTAACACTACGTTGGACTACAGGCACATGGTTTTCATGTCATTTGTTTATGGGTAGGGACCCGTTATTCCCTACCGTGCATTTGTGTTTGATTCTTCATTTTCTGTTTGCAGGGACTCTGCTTTGCATACGTTTCAGTCTCCACGGACACTGATAGGTACGATTACTATTGCTGGCGGAATATAATATTCAGCAGTTTAGGTTGCTCCTCGAAAGCCGACATTGACATGCCTCCCTGCGCAACTTCGATACGCCCCTTGCACTCGCGCACGTTTCCTATGCACGTGGCTGTGGCGGCTGCGCACCTTCATTAATATGCATATGGTGCGACTACTCCATATCTACGCCGCACGGCCGGGCCGGCGCAAGCCTTATGCCGGACTTGCGCCGAGCTTCATGAATCCGGGGGATTTTCTTTCTACTAAATATAACCCTTTTTCATTAATTCTTTTAATTCCTTTTCTTGTCTTATTATAGTCTTCATTTTGTTGTATTTTAATCAAAATTTCTATATGGTTAGAAAACCTATTATATTTATCTCATTTTTGTTTAACTTTTAAACATTCTGAAATTAAAAAGATAATCTATTTCAGTTTTAATCTCATTTATCTTATATGTCAAATGTTTATTTTCCCATACATTTAACTTGCCACTCCTCATAATTTCAGTAACCATTTTAACAACACAATTATTCTTTTTTTTTATCTTAGGTTACAATTAAACCCCCTGCTATTATTATATTCACATTTGCACATACACAATTAACTGTTATACTTTTAAACATAGTCTTTCTTTGTGTTTTGGTAACATATGCATATAAAGGTGCAATTATATATGCATATGTTTCCATCTTATGTCTAACATTGTTATTCTACCTATTTCAACTATTGTAACTTCTAATATCTTAATACCATTTGGACATAATATACATATGCCAGAACATATTTCTTTACTTATATTCAAAACAACAGTACCATTCCAAAGTTTTTTTGTTTGTATTCTTTCTTCTTCTGTTAATAGTCTTATGTCCTCTAATATTATGACTTCAGCATCTATTCCAGCATACCATTCTAATATACTAATTCTTTACTTAGTGTTTTTCAAGCTGTTAACATTTAAAGCTAATATTCTCAACTTTTACAGAACAGTTGTTATAATATCATTTCTATCCTTTACCTTCCTTATTTTCTCTAAACATTATGTTTTTAAATTGTATTTTTCTTTTTCTAACTCTTTTTCCTATCAAATTATTTTTTCTTTTACTTTGTGCCATTCAGACTCTTCTTCACTTGTCTCATTTGTTACTTTATCTTTATCTCTCTTGGTACATTTATGTATAACCTTTACATTAATTTCATTTTGCTGAACTTGTCCGTGTGTCACAATTTCTTGTATTCATCCTGTATAACTTAATTGTCATCTTCTTGTATGTCTATTTCACATTCTAACCATGAATGTCCAGTATTACTACATTTCTTGCATTTTAAATCACATTTTTGTGTTATGTCCTGTATTACCATAAAAATAACATTTTTCTTGTCAAATTCATCAATCAAATGATCATCTTTTCTACAAAAATAACAAATCTTTAGTTGCCCTCTGTATCTTACAAAACCCTTATTACCATGAACATTAATAATACTTGGTATATGCATCACATTGTCATTTTCCATCTTTAATGTTACTCCATATTCTCATCAGCCAAGCCAAAGTCCTCTTTCATTATAAACCTTTGTTGTATCCAATACCTCCTTGTACACAGTCAATAAATTATTTTTTCAATTTATAGGTTTAGCTTCTGTTCTAAATTGAACCAATATTCTTTTTTGTCTGTCTAAAAAATGGTTGAATCACATATTCAGACCAAGGGGATACATTCTTTTTTTGTTCATATTTCCATAAGAAATTATCCATATATTGTCTGTTTTCAAATAATAAGTCACAAAAAGCTCATTGTTTATAAGAATAAACACTCTTATCTCCTTTGCAGTCACACCTAAAGGTGCAAGCAAGGAGTCCCCCACTTCATACCTTTTTAGTCCATCCTCCTTTTTACTGCTTATATGAATGGTATACATTCTCTTTATATTCTTCTTTTTTCCTTTCTTCCTTCCCCTTCTTTTACTGCTTCTGCATATTTCTTCCCACCAACCTCAAATTTTCTACCCTCTTTTTCTATTTTCTCCATTATGTCACTGCATGATACTATTGTATTACTTTCTGGCTCACTCTGGTTGATCATCTGCTCCAAATAATTATCCCACATCCCTCTGGACTGAAGAGGTGGAATAATACATCCATCCTGTTTTTCCATTTCACTCTCGAACAATCCTTTTTGAAATAATTCTTCTGAATCAGGCTCCACCTCTTTCTGTACATTGACTTGCTCCTTTCTCCTCTGATACAGCTTTGCTTTTCGCTATCACAATGTTAACTTTCTTATTTGGCAGCAGTTCTGCCAACTCCATATTGCTTTCCCCAGTAACAACAATATTAGCACCATCAGCGCCCTGGGTGGCATCTTCCATGGCTCTGCTGTCTCTCCAGCCCACCTTTGCACTTGGAAAGGAGAGAGAAACTGGATGTGCCACCTTCAGTTTCATCCCCCTATGCCAAAGAGTTGGGGAAGTTCCCCAATGCCCTGTCCACATTTCCCCTAGTAGCATAAATACCACTTCTGGTCTACCCTGAGAAGAGGCCACTAGCCTAGTGGGAATAATCCAGTCAACAAAGGATAAATAAAATAACTGTAATCTTCAAAGATTTACTTGAAAATTAAGCTTTTTTAGAGATATTGTAAAAATATGAGGCAACAACAAGAACATTCTACAAAGTAAGAGACAGCTGAGAGATATGTGGAATGGAGAGAGGAGATGCATTGCTTTGCACTGCATATTACATGCATTGCTTTGCACTGCATATAATATTTAATTTGATGACAATGAAATAGCTGAAGCATATGCAATCAACAAACAGGTTGTCATTTTTGGGCACAAAATTTTTATGTGTGTGTGTGTGTGTGTGTGTGTGTGTGTGTGTGTGTGTGTGTGTGTGTGTGTGTGTGTGTGTGTGTGTGTGTGTGTGTGTACACACTGAATACTTATATAATGTACATATGTATAGTTTGGATGCAAAATATGCCCTTCAACAGCAATTGCATATCCTGCAGCAACCATTAAACATTAAATGGTAGAACTATTTTGCATTAAACATATAATAAACATATTTGTATACTAGTAATAAAACAAGTACAAACCAAATTAATAGATAGCCCATTTTCTGTGTCCAATAATGCTCTCCAGGGTGGGTCTCTTACTTAAACTAGCTGCCAACTCCGTAGCTTTCCCCATCTCTATACTAGTAAATAGAGCTGTCTTAGAATCTACTATCCCAGACATCTGGAAGTCTTTCTGTACCATTTCCCTTCACAAAGGTGGTAACTCCGCAGACCACCTCCAACTATAGACCCATAGCGATCCTCTCCCCTCTTAACAAAATCCTTAAAAAATTTATACATACACAGCTAATCAACTACCTAACTCAAGAAAACCTTCTCATCCCCACCCAACATGGATTTAGGCTAAATCACGGTACTTAAACTGCATTTCTCTCTTTTACTCAGATTGTAGCAGAGGCCAAAGATAAAAAACAACTAGTATCCTGCTTATTTCTTGATCTTTCTAAAGCTTTTGATATTGTTTCCCATTCTAAGCACCTAACTAGATTGTCCGTTCTCAACTTCTTCTCCTTTACTAGACTTTGGTTCTCAAGCTACCTCTCAGACAACAGTCAAGTGAGATGGCAAACCATCTACACCTCCTTCCTTCCTAGTCTGACTGGAGTCCCCCAAGGCTCAATCCTAGGACCTTTACTAGCCAACATATTCACAAATAGCTTATACAAATCCTGTTCTAACTCCTCACTTATACAATAACTTGTTGATGTGACTCATTGTATTCTCAGAAAACATCACTGACCTTCAATCTACTACACAAAACTCTTTGCTCACTATTGAGGAATGGCTTACTGACAACCTTTTCATCCTAAACCCCAAAAAGACCAAACTCCTTCTTTTTATTCCTAATCTCTCATAAATCTGATTTCACTATTACATCTAGAGATAACAATATTATTAAACCTGAACCTCACACAAAACTTCTCGGCACCTTAATTGATGACCAACTCAAATTCAACCTTCATATTCAGCACTGTATTACAAAGACAAATCTAAAAATTGGACTACTATACAGAAATAAAAAATTCCTAACTCCAGAATCTAAACCTGCTGGCATAAGCGGTCCTACATTCCTGGCTCCTCTATGCATTCTCTATCTTTATTAATCTACAAGCCTCCGTAATAAACAAACTAGTATAAACTTACAACAAAATTGCTAGATTTGCCTGCAACCTACCACATAACTTGCACCACTGCCTCACCCTTAAAAAAAAAAACTACAATGGCTAGAATTCCCTCAACTGCTGCTTCTATCCCGATTACAAACAACTCATTCTTTACTCCACAAACCCTCCGCCTGTCCTCCTCTCTCCTCTCTGGTATCCCTTTACACTCTGCCCTGTACTCTCTGCAGCTCTGACCACCTCCTTATGAACATTTATAAACCTAATAAGAACATAAGGAAGCTACTTTATAAACATACCCTCTAACATCAGGCAAATTAAACACTGAAACAATTTCAAAAAATAATTGAAAAACTATCTGACAAACATGAGCCTCTGCCCTTGTCAAGACCCTACCTAACCTTCACTTTACCCTTTCTCTTTCTAATCTCTTTATTCACTAATCACACCTACTTCTCTAATTCTTCCTGAGTATATGCAAATACCTTGAAATGTGATGTTATCAATAACTTCTTTGTAAACTTGTAAATAAGGACATGTTGTCAATGCTATTTAGTAATTGTATATCAGGGCAATCTTAGAAACAGAGTGTAGAACTAGCAGTAGTCACTTATGTAGTACATAACAATCATTTTTCTACTTGATGGATTATTGAGATTTCTGTTTCATACTTTCATATATTATTGTTAGACTCTCTTTTCTTTCCTGATTGTATTGTTTGAATTGTATGTAACTGGTGGAGTGTATCTCATCGGGTCTCCAATGAAAATGGGCCCCAGGCTCATTTGAACCTACCTTGTTAACAAAAGACAAATAAATAGATAAACTATGGGCAAAGACGTCAGTAGGAAACTGCTGTGGTGTGCGGCGTCTAAAAGCAAGACTGAGTCCCCAGGCGGAAGGGAGCATGCACGCAAACACACACACACACACACACACACACACACACACACACACACACACACACACAAACACACACACACTTGGCAGGGCTGGGAGTCGAACATACACCTAACACACTACAGCATGACGCATTTACAGAATGTGCTACCGAGATTACTAAGCACAGCAGTCCCAGAGACAGACATCTAGGCATGTGTCATCATCCGCACTGACAAGGACGCCGACAGGGATTGTATAGAGAGTGATCAGTCTGAAGGCATACAGACATATTACTGTCCCATGGTACATGTAGACAAACACACGGCAGTGGTGTGATCATGGCAACGTAAGATGTACGGTGCACCACGACAACATGACATAGTCACGGAACGCCCCACAGACAGTACACCCTTCAAGGTAGTCGACCAGTGTGTACTCCTTAGGCATCCATCATGACGTTGAAAATAGACATCTGTTGGCTGGATGACCACCATGGCTATACAGGATGGCAAGAGGTTCTCCATTTCGATTCTTGGCTGGGGTGCCTTCTGTGTGGAGTTTGCATGTTCTCCCTGTGTTCGCGTGGGTTTCCTCCGGGTACTCTGGTTTCCTCTCACATTCCAAAGACATGCATCTGGAGCATTTCTCCCCGGGCCTCTGCTGAAAACAGGCTCTGTGGAACCTAGTCGGACTTTCCCAGACAACAAAATGATAAATAAATAAAAAAGTAACTAGGTGAATAAACATTTGGCACAAAAAGAATCTCTCTTCCACAAATGTGTGTGTGGGGGTGGGGGGGTGGGGGGGCTGTTCCCTCTGCAATTAGTGTATTTGTTATATCAGCTCCATATTGCTTCAACATTTAGAAGAGGGACATAGTTTTGCATTCAAAATGCTAGTCTCGCTTCACAGTATCTAACCAAATCAAGATTATAAATCGATAGCCACTTCAACGAGATCCCATTTCTTTGAAATTTCACAGCCTACCACAAGACTGTGTGAGTGTGGCCACAAAGTAGTTGATACTAGGTAAGGTGATTGGTCCCTGCATGGGTGGTGCAACAGGTTTGCTCTTCCCCCCAACAAATAACTCAGGGCAGTAGTTTTACTTTTTTGTTTAAAAATGTCAATGAATCAGGATGTCATTGATTATAGTGAATGTTAATGTAATGTACATAGGGCCAGGTTAAAAAAAAAACTGCAAAATATCAAAGAATTATTCTTCAATTCAAACTGGAATATAGACTGTACAATACGTTCATGAAGTGGGTTTAAGTTTCATGCACACATACTATGTGTCTACTTCTGTGTGTAGAATATCTGAGTGTGAGAGTCAGATGCAAAGAACAAGCTTCTGTGTGGTTATTATTGCAGTGAATGGATTTGATATTAGTGACCTAAGATCTTCACTGGACCTGGATGGTCAGAGGGTGGCTGGGCTTGGAAAAGGCTGAGAATGTGCTGGATGCTTTGCCTCACTGAGAAGGTCACAGAGGTGTGAAAGGAACTGTGATGCATATATCTTGGCAGAAACAAAGGTGGTCTCCACCTACTGTCATCAAATGATTCACTGAAAACAGGCAAATAAAGACAGAGGCGCACACACATACACACACACACACACACACACACACACACACACACACACACACACACACACACACGCACGCACATGCACACACACACACACACACACACACACACACACACACACACACACACACACACACACACCATTTTCTTGGGTGTGATTGATTTTACATCTTCATCTATCATTACTGCAGACATTAGTTATTCAGAACTTAAATGGATACATAAAAGTACTAAGTACTGAGCAAGCATGTTTAAAATTGATCTTTGACAATAATGTTTGCCAATTTTTGAGCAAGGTTTCTGAAACAGTAAAATACTTAATTATTTCTGAAATTCAGACTTACCACAATCAGAAAGCCTTATTATGGAAGTTTACAGCAGCCTGGTAAACCTTTCTGATTCTTAGATTAGTCTCTTAATACTGTTTTCCCCTCTTGAGGTGTCTTAACGAGGAGTGTGATCTCATGGGAAAATCCATATATTAATGTGACAGTCCAGAGGAGTGGCTAATTCTAATTACTCATGTGCTGTCCGGTGGAAGTGTTTGCTGAGCTCATTTTGCTTGTGGAACTATTCTCTGAATTACTCAGCAAAGTAAAATTTAACTTTAGGTGGAAAAAAAATGAATGCTGTCTTTTGATAGTGTTCCCCCATTCATTTACTTATGGTTCAGGGTTAGCCCAACAAAGCCATGGAGGCGGGGCAGTGACAATATGTGCGTGGATGCATGTCCATGTTTGTTTGTGTGTTTGTGTGTCTGTAAGGGAATTTACTTGTGGTTCAGGATTAGCCCAACAAAGCCATTGGGGGCAGTGACAATATGTGCATGGATGCATGCCCATGTTTGTGTGTGTGTTTGTGTGTGTCTGTCTGTAAGGGAATGAATTAGACTGAACAGATTTATATTATGATTAATCCTATAGGAGTCTCTGCCTGGGTGGTCACACTTTATGCATATGTGTGTGTGTGTGTGTGTGTGTGTGTGTGTGTGTGTGTGTGTGTGTGTGTGTGTGTGTGTGTGTGTGTGTGTGTGTTTTGGAGCGTGTGTGCAGGTATGTGGGTGAGTGTTTTGTGTGTGAATGACTGTGGGAGGCTTGTGTGCAAGGGAATGTCTCAAACTGTGGGTGTCTGTGCATGAGTGTCTGAATATGTGTGCATTCATATGCCTGGAGTGCCTTTGTTAAAGTGATACATGGGCTGTTAGAGATAGTACTAGCATGGCCAGGTGTGACAGTGCAGTGCTCAATTCAGAGACATGGTAATGAGCTGCCAATAAGAAGTTTCTCAGTGTAGCAATGGAATTTCTGTCACTAAATGACCAACCTGGATTGGTTAATTAGTGCATGCGTAGGGGACTTCTCTGAATCCCAGGTTAATGTATTGTAATGTCATTAGCCTAACTGTTAATCTGAAATGTGTTCCTCTCCTTAGCTGTTTTGAATACAATGTTATCTTAAAAGTGCGTTCTGTTTAAGTTAGGTCTTGGAATTTAACTTTATAGAGACTGTTGAAAAGGTGATTACTCCTTCATTAAATGTAATATTTTTATATTAACTGTGATATATTGGTTAATTATTTATCACGTAAGGGGTATTAGACTATTTTGTTTCTCTTTATATTGAATTTAGAAGTGCATTTTGGCTGTTAGCTACTTTAGTTCTATTAATCTGGCAAGGAGAAGCTTCCTATTAGGACAACCAACTCAGGAAGCTAAACGGTACAGGTGAAATGTGTTCAAATATACACAACTCCTCAATAGAAAAGCACTAACTTCTGACACAAAAAAATCTCATACGTGATCAAGAAAAGTTATCTGTAATTTTAAAATGAATGTACTGCACACATATGAAGATAGCACAAAGTCGTTTTCAGCAATGCCAGTTCTATAAAATTTTCAGTTAACCAAATATTATAGCTAGATAAGAATATGTAAGAACTGATCCAAACCAGCTTTCAGAAATATTTAATGAGAAATTGGTGCCTGTCTTTGGACCAACCCCACACATCTGTCATTATTGCAAATGCAGAGTTTGGTGCCTCATCAGATGAAGTAAACAGCAGTTCTAGCTCAGGACCTGATAATTAACCAGGAGCATTTATTAATAAATTAATGTACAAACTATTCATATCACATGTGCTACCCTTGTTTAATCCCACTTTAAAGGATTCATATATAATTCCATTGTGAATAGGTGTTAAGGTGATTCATATGTTCAAAGGCAGAAGAAACAATGAGATACCAGATATAAACTAATTAGTCTAGCTTATCAGGTGGGCAGAGATGTATCAACTTATTATATAAAAAAAAAAGCATTTTGCTTTCCACTACCTGACCTGAAAAAGAGATGTTCTTTAGCAAGCCATCAAACATGACCAGTCTTAATGAGTTGCATTGCCTAATATTTAAAGAGCTGGACTAAAATCTGGATTCGGTACCTGTTTATTTAGGTTCAGCTAAAGCAGGCTGGTTGTATATATCATTAGTCCATTCTTGGGAAAATGAACTATTAACAAATTGCAGAACATGAGACAATGGACTATTAACAGGTTTGCAGAATATGAGACAAAATGTTCTCATTTGTGGATAGTGGTTCCACAATTATTCAACATTTATTCCATACAACAATAAATGACATCTTCCATATTCATGTGTCTACAAGACTGTTCATTTTCCCAAAGCAGTGCTGTATCTGCTAAGGAACAATAGCATCAAAATGTTGAACATATGTTTTCATTTTATATTGATATTTCTGTAGCACTAATGTCCCTGTGTGACTCTTAAGTGGTTCCTTGTATTCTCTAATTTTTTTACATCATAAAATGGCCTGATGTCAGGGCTGCCATATTGCATAATATGTTTTACAGTCAAGGTAACTGATTTTCAATCTTTTGCGGTAGAGAAATCCTATGGATGCCATTGTACTTCTCAATAAATTTATACAACTACTTCACAAACTTTAAAATAACAAAAGTGGTACAAAGTAGCAACAGAACACACCAGACTGGAACATTTTGCTTGTGGCTTGTTGCAGAGTAAAGAAACACATATCTTGTCAGATGAAATATATGTATATTTTCTTTGTGGGTAGTAGAGACTTAGTAGAGTAGTACTGTAGGGCATTTTTGTATTCTCCATACTAATGTTCAGCACAACAGCAACAGTAGAAGCCAAACATAGTAAAAATGTCAGTACTTGCATATTATTGTAACCAGATTTCAAATAACTCGATAATACTTTAAGTACCATATGTTACTTTATACTTAGAAAATATTCTCCTGGTGGTTTAATATGATTCATTATTTTGTTATTTGTTAAACACGTTTTAGGATATAATGTATTTCAAAACAGCTTGAATATGGATGGACTTTTTTAATGAGGAGCGCTGCTCATAATAGGGTACAGATGAGAGGTTATGTTTACTCTTTAACTGCTAAGTATTGACTGACTCTTCATGACCACAAGACTGCATGTGGTTGTGAGCTGTTGTTGAGGACAAAATGCTGTCCTTTTCATTGTAAAGTAATAGGAAGAGTTATAGCTGGGCTGTGGCTATATGAGAAGGGGTGGGGATGTTGTAAACCCAATTTCAAATGGCGAGTTTAAGGAGAAAATAACTGTTTGAAATGCCTCACCTTAGTTTAGTAGAAAACATTTGGCATAACATACCCTGGTTCGACAAAGTCCCACGTATCTTATCTATTTTCAGCTTTGTACATTTTTCGGTACTTCAGTATTATCGCAGCTGTTATAGTTTTAAGGATGAAAAACATGAAGTCTCTGAGAAGGTTTTTACCAGTGCACGTCAACTCACCGTGGTTTGACTCATTTGTCTGGAAATTGTGACAACTTGGGCTCCTGCTTATAAACTGACTGAAAACAGTCAGTTGCTCATATTTCAGTCCTAAGTAATGAGTCACTTTTTTACAAACTGGACAACTGTGAAGATGTATCAGTACTTATGTATTATTGAGTTATTTGAAATTTTTTTGCAATAATACCTAAGTACCAAAATGTCTGAATGAAACAGCAGAGATGATCCAAAGCATTGATTACCTCTGTAGCAAAGGCAGTATCTTAATCCCAACAATATTTCATTATAAAAATTTTCACAAACTAACTTCAAGCTGTATAGCCAGCTCCCTAATGAAATGTCGGCACTTGAAATGCTGAGTGCTGACAAGCTGAAAAAAGACAGAACAGCAGTAAATATTGATAATTGCTCTTCTCCTTAAAACTTCTTTTTTTTGGTGGGAGAGGTGCAAGCCTCCCCTGAACTTATATACACCACCTCCGAGATCACCATACCTTGGAGAAAAGGCAATATTCCAAGGATGGGATCTTTGACTTGGCATGTATAAGTATGATCTTTCTGCCATTCGGTCTCCGTATTTCGGGACTTGCTGTAGTGGGTCCCAGCATTTCAGATAATGACCTGTTTGGGCTAATGTACGCTTTCATTACGTATCACTCAGGCACTAGTAAAAGGTTACTCTGTCATAAAGTACATGTCAAAGTGCTATCTACCATTTGGGATTTCAGAACAGTGCAACCATGAATTTTGCTGTGCTTTACCTTGGTTTATTTGCACCAAAATATTTATTTATTTATTTTACATTTGTTAACCGGCATAGTCTAACTGGATTTATGTCCATTTTCAGTAGAGTCCCGGGAGATAAGCTCCAAGAGATTACTAGACTACTAACATACAGGTACTAGTTGTTATGCAGTTAAATACTACAAATTTTAAACAGTTCAGGAATCTTCACAGTTTATACAAAAAACATGTTACAAGTATTAGATAAGATATTTTAGACTTTATGTACAAGACTTCATTAGTAACTAGAAAGTAATTGTTAAACAAATGCATACTTCAAGTTTCAACAGTTCAGCAATGCTCACAGTTTAAACAATACTTGTTGCCTACCTTAGGTAGGATGCTTTAGAATTATATGCAGAAGAATTTAACTAGAGATAATTTAAAATACCTATTAGGATAAGATATGTTTTTTCCAAGGATAGGCCTTGATCTAAAAAGACACAGATAGAGCAGGAATTAGGTCTTAAGAGAGGGTATTTGGGATATAGTATGAGATTAGTCTGGATTTGTACAGGGACATAACCAATGGGTTATAAGATAGAGTTTCAGATAGTGTTTAAAAAGTATAAATGAAGACAGTGATGTAAGTTCATGTGGGAGTTGGTTCCAATACTTTCCAACTGCATTTGAAAACAGAGCATCTCCTGCCATGTTATTAGATTTACATGTTGATACAAGTAGTTTATTAGAGGAGCATAAAGTTGAAAGGTTCTTATATTGGGTAATGAGACTAGCAAGTATTGGGGTATTGGTAGGTTGGAAAAGGGTTTTGTGTGCAATAGTGAGTTGTTTGAAGTGAATCTGATTCAGAAGCTCTAACCAGCCTAATTGTTTCAGATTATGGCAGTGATGGGTCCTAAAGGAGGAAGCAGTAGCAAATCTAGCAATGCTATTGTAAGTGTTGGCTAGCTTGTTAAGGTTATTTTTTGACAAGTTAGTATATATGGAAGAAGCATAAAGAAGTGTGGAGATAAGGTGGGAATAGGCAATAGTGGTTCTGGCTAGTGGGGAGAGAAAGGGTTTTATCCTATAGAGGGAGCCTAGTTTCCTGTTGACAGTTTTTATGGTATCGTTGATATGGGTTTCAAAGTTCAGGTTGTTATCAATAGTTACCCCTAGAAGTTTAGTTGTTGGATCGGGAGATATGAGTGTACCATTATTGGATAAGACTGAAAAGTTCATTGGGAGTGATTTACGGGTAGGAGTGAAGAGGAGGAGTTTGTTTTTTTGGGGGGTTCAAGAGGGGGCAGCGTTGTAGAAACCAATTTTCTGTTTTATTGAACATTGTCTGAGTTAGAGTCTGTAGTTGGGATTGAGATTTAGCTGAGCAGATTATTGTCGAATAATCTTCGTATTGTCCACAGTTAGTTAAAGGAATAGCTAGGTTGAGGTCATTGATAAATATTGAGAAAAGGAGGGGGCCCAATATAGAGCCCTGAGGAACACCTAGGGTAACTGGGAGATGGGATGAGAGGTTGTTGTCCCATAGCACTGCCTGCTGTCTATTATCAGGGCAGGACTGGAACCATTTTATAGTCTTTGTGTCCAGAGAGAAGGATTTTAGAATATTGAGAAGTAAGTGGTGGTTGACCATGTCGAATGCTTTTGAAAGGTCGATGAAAAGTGCTGATGAGAGAAGATTGTTATTACGGTTTTTATTGATGCTGTCAGTGAAGGATAGGAGTGCAGTTGTTGTACTGCGGAAAGGCCTGAAGCCATGTTGAGATTTGGCCAGTAAATTGTTCTGGAGTAGGTGGTCTAGTAACTGTCTGTGGATGCACTTTTCCATTATTTTAGCTAATGGGGAAAGTAAAGCTATGGGACGATAGTTAAAATATTCTCTGGAGTTTCCTCCCTTGTATAGGGGGATAATGTAGGAGATTTTTCAGATGGTGGGAATAGTGCTTTCTTGTATGGTTCTATTTATCAGCAATGATACAGGATAAGCTATGACTTTGGCTGCCTTTTGCAGGTATTCAGCAGGTAGCTGGTCAGGTGAGGGGGTAGTAGGTTTTAGTTTACTTAAGAGGTTGCAGATGAGGGAAGTTGGGACAGGTTACAGGTTTAGAGTTGGGAGAGAGTTAATGGTATTGGTTGGAAGGGCAGAGCTACCGGCTGTTAGCTGATTAGCAAGTGTTTGGATGGTCTCAGTGAAGAAGGTATTAAAAGCATTAGCAGTTTGCTTTGGATTGTCGGAATTTGATCCTATAGGGGGTGGTGTTGCGGATTGACCTGGTTGAAGTAGTCTGTTTATGCTAGCTCAGAACTTTTGTGGATTACTTTGGTTGGTCTGTTGGAGGTGGAAGTAAAAGTTTTTTTTATCTTCGAGTATAGCTTTCTTAGTCTCATTTCTTTTTTGCCTGAATGGTTGTTGGTCTACGGGATTTTTAGTTGTTCTCCATAGTGACCAAACTTTATTTCTCTTTTGAATTTTCTGCCTGGTTTTCTTTGTAAGCTATGGGGCGGGTTTAGATTTAATTTTGATAGAACGCTTTGGTGCATGGTGGTTAAGGATTGTTAAGAATTTTGAGTTAAAGTAGTTTGTTGCTTCGTCAAGTGGGAGGTATTTTACAGGTGACCAATCACATTCTTTTAGTTCAGCTTGGAAGTTATTGGGGTTAAAGTTTCTGTTGCTTATTATTGTTTTATATATGGTTGGGTTGTGTGAGCTTGACCTTTGCCTGATTATGTAGGTGAGAGAATGGTCACTTACATCGTCAGGTAGGTCTACATTATAGAATTGTTGGTGATTATTTATTAGAATCCAGTCTAGGATGGATTTTTTCGTTATTGTGTTGATTAATTCTGGTTGGGGAGTTAATTGTTTGTGAGAAGCCATTAAGGTTAATATGGGAGGTTGGTGATTCAGTAGAGCAGTCCTTCCAGTCTATATTAAAGTCTCCAAGAATTATTATCTCTTGGGGAATTTTTGTGGAAAGTTTAGCAAGGATACCTTCCAGAGTGGTGATGTTGTTACTGGGGGCAAGTAGAAACTAACAAATACACATAAGGTATGTTGCAAAGTAAAGACATATACTGTACATTCAGACTTAGACTGTTATTGCATTCTGCAAGTATGTGTGGAAGCCTGTTCACCCTTTGTGAATATTGGATTTATTTATTCATTTAATTCAAAAAGCCCAGGGTTATCCACATTATCAGTGGACTGACACAATTCATGCAAGTACTGTGACTGCAGTGGCAGACGCATGAGAAAAAAGAAGGCTTTTTATTTTTCAAATTTCATTAGTTGATTTCAAGTATTTTAAATATATTTCTGCACATTATGTAACTGGAATGCATTTCCCCTTCACATAATCTTTAAGATTACAGCTTCTGTGAATGCAGTAAAAGCAGGTTCACAGAAGCAGTCAGTTTCTTGCAGAACCTCTGGCCCACTTTGAATGAACCCCATTTGAAAATTGCCTTTCTGATGCTGTTTTATGGGGAAGCAGAGTGTGGTGTGGGGAGAGGTGTTTATAGGTATTTGTTAATTGCCTGCTACTAATAGATATACTTTTTTTTCCACTGTGGTCTGAATATATACTGGAGAATATTTCTTCACTGACTTATAGTGAGAGTTACATGATGTCTTATTTTTTTGCTTTCTCTGGCTAAAGCATCACTTTATCTTTTGGCTCCTTATGGCTCAATGAGTCTGCATTTTATCACTGTAATGTTTTAGTAATAGGTGACTCTATTAACAGGCATATGGACACAAACCTCACCAGGATGGCTAAGAATAGGGTGATAACTGTCTTTCTGGAGCCAGGATCCAGGACATAACAAGGATTCATAGATCCCTATATCCTAGCAAGTGTGATAGTAGTCTATGTGAGGGTGAATGGCCTTAAATGATCTACCCAGAGGGACATGCAGAGTTTGCTGTCTATGTTTTTGAGACAGGAAAGACACTGTTCTTGAGTGGAATTTTGACATCACCTAGAATGATTCCTAAAATTGAAAGACAAGAAAATTGGTTTTAATAATTGGCTATATAGCTGTCATTCCAGGGGGAATCTGATATATGTTAGCTTGGGATGTGGTGTCTGAAAAGCTTTCCTGCTTTTCCAGGGATGGTCTGCACTTCTCTTCCCAAGGCTTTCACATTCTGGATAAAAGCTCTGTTGACTCCCAAGTGCCTTTCCTAGACTGAGTTCATTTGGTTGATATTCTAACTTAGCAAATTTTAATTTGGAATACATTCACGTGGTTCTACTCAATGTCAGGAGTCTTAAGAAAAAAAAAAAAAGAAAATGCCTGAACTTGAGGTCTTCCTGCAACATAACACCTTCATATTGGTGCCATTACAGAGATGTGGTTTCAGAGCAATGAAATCACAACTTCTTTCTGTTCCTGGGTATTACACCTATCATATCTTCAGACCTACTATCAATTGTGGTGGTGGGGATATCAGTATTTGTCAAGGGTTTGATCACCTCATGACAGATTTCCCCTAGACACCACATTTTAACTCCTAGATGTCTAACTCACCATAAAGAAAAATAATTACCACTTAATAGCTGTCATAGAACACATTCTGTATGACCTTCTGAGCACAATAGCTATGTTAAAACAATAGCTGAAACCCTCATTAAATCCAACACCTTCCCAATAGAAGACTTCAACTATCCATCAATAAACTGGTTAATTTACACTGCCAGTGTTTGCCATGCCCAGCATTTCCTTGACAACATAAATGCTAATTCTCTTTTACAAGTGCTTAACTATCCTACTAAGTGCCCCTGTATCCTTGATCTAGTCCTCACAAATATGGTCACCTGACGCACATCTACATATGTATCATCATGCCTTGTTAAATCAGACTATAGTTTACTGGTCTTTTCCTTTAAAACTGGTGGTGCTTCCTCTCTAAATATCTCTGTGTTTAGGGACTTCTTAAAACCAAACCTTTAGGTACTTAATGACCTAAATAAATTCCACTGAAATCCTCCTCCAGTGGATCCCATTTCTAAAGCTGCTGCATGTGCCTCTGACTTCAATCCCTATCCACACCAAATATAAAGAGAAATTTAAAAACAAATCCTTATGCTGGAATACTCATATAAATAAATTATATTACCGGTCGCATCTCCTTGTCTCTAGGTATGTATTAACCTATTTTAAAAGAAAACACTGAATTACTGTTATTTCCTGCAATGCATCTAGTGTTTTGCTCAGCGTGACTGTCTGCTATACTTTCACGGAAATACTGAAGGGTTTGAATGTACTGTTGGCGTTGCATAGCGTCGCTTTAATTTCAGACAAATTGTATTTAAAAAGAAGAAAAAAATGCATTCTGTTCTTATTCTGCTAGTCATCTAGAGTTTGCTTAGCGTAACTGTCCATTAGACTTTTACGGAAATACTGCAGGGTATGAATGTGCTGTTGGCGTTGCACAGCGTCGTCTTATTCACAGTCAATGTGTAGTTGAATAAGTCATAATAGCTAGTCTATGATAACATGCCAATGTATACGTTAATCACTAGATAATTACTACTCATAGAATTAAGTTAGAATAGGTCTGTTACAGCTGTGTAAGCCTAAGAACTGTTTAAAATTACTACTACTGTTACCACTACCTAAAATATACTTTCAGTTACTGCATAGCGAGCTAGTGTTTAGCCTTTCACTAAGCTATCTAGCAACAAATTGGTTGGTGCCTTTGATTTAGAATAGGTAATTCTGGTACGTATAATAATTTTGTTGTGCTGTTACATGTTGAATGGGGGTGCTTTGCAATTGTTTCACTTACACGCTGACTACTTTTGTAAAAGGCTCTAGCAATGTGCAATGTATGAATCTCATTAGCCTTAGAACGCCATATACTGCGACATTAAAACCACTGTCTCTCTCCCTTATCTCATCCTAGATAGCCCCCTATGCTAACTGCTCACCGCGTGGCACCCAGGTTACCAACGCTGAACTGAAGGATTCCCTCCTAGTGCGAATGCACAGACCAGCTTCCAATTAATAACTGAAATTACAAGTGTAACATCCAAAGTGATTTAGGGTAAAATAAACATCCTAGCTTAATTTTGTTAGTCAGGAAGCGTTCCGTTGGCAGGAATCAGACAGTACCTTCACCAAAAATCAGGCTCTGTTACTATATTGCCAAGAATTATGTCCAGCAAAAACGGCAAGCATTTACTTTAAATATTTGTCTGCTGAACCTACAGCCAGTTACCTTTAAGACCCAGCAAAACTCCTTGTGGTGTATTCCCCGCTCCGCTTCGCCCTCGCTTCACTCAGGCTCGCTCCGCACCCCACCCTACCCCCTTATCCCACCCACCCTCACTACCTCTACATTTATTAGGTCGCCCAGCCCATCCCACTTGCTACCTACCAACCACAACTGTCCCTCACTCTGACACTTCTCCCTCCCACTTTTCTGACTTTCTATACTACCAAGGGTACTCTCCTAGTCCTCCCACCCACCAACCTCTCTCTATCTCCACTCTGTCACTTCCCCCTCCCACATCCTGCCCTCCTATTCTACCAAGGAAATTCTCCTAGTCCTCACACCCACCAGCCTCTCACTATACCATGGATAAAAACTCATATTCTATCATTCCCTTCATAGTACTACTCCTTCTTATTCCTTATCTTTTAACTAGATATGAAACTCAAGCCCTCTCAGGAGTTCACCTCCCCAGGAGTCACACCTTACATTCAAACCATCCCTCCAATCTTATCTCTCCCTCTCTCTACCCTGCTAATAACCCAGGCTCCAAGATAGTACATCCTACCCTCTGCCACCCTAAGGCAACCACAACTAAAGCTAATCTTAAATTATTAATCAAACTCCAAAAACTACTAGACCACCTGAAAAAATGTATCACAAAAGATGGCGACATCCACCCCAACCCAGGTCCTAACACTGTCCCAGGCTCTAACTCCTCGAAATCCGCCGGAAGCTCTGCTGGCTCCCTCCTTATATTCCACCTCAATCTAAGAAGCATTAATAACAAGGTTCACAACTTACATGCGATGCTAGCTACCCATTCCCCTGACATTATGTGCCTATCGGAAACATGGCTCAAACCAAGCACTAAGGATGAAGAAATTATCCCACCCGGGTATAATATCCTTAGGGCTGATCAGATAACTAAAAAGGGTGGGGGAACAGCTATCATGTTTAAGAATTCATTGAATATCATAAGGAATCCACTCCAACCTCCTAAGGTCTCTAACCTAGAACTGATTGCCCTAAACCTATGCCTAAACAGCCAAAAAAGTATCAATCTTATAGTAATTTATATACCACCAGGCAAGAACTTAGAAAACCTAGAGCAAACTCTCAGCTGGTTTGCCACCAACTACCCTCAAGAAACCATAGTACTAGGGGACTTCAACATTGACTGGTCCCTCTGCTCCGAGCACACAAATCCCCACCCCATCAACCTACATGGTTTCTCCCAAAATATTCTATCTCCCACTAGAATTGGAAATGCTCAGCAAAAAGAGAGTATCATTGACTGGATTCTTACCAACAAGGGTACAAATAACTATACCACAGGGACCCTTCCCAATGACCTTAGTGACCACCTTATTACCTTTATCATAAAACATAAATGCCCACCTACTAAACCCCCCCCCCCCAACCAGACTAGTTAGAAATAATAAGAAATTTGTCCCAAACCAATTTCTTGCAGAACTCAAATCTTGTAATTGGTCCATCCTAAAAACTTTATCCCTAGATGAGAGTGTGTCATATTTTAATGGCACATTCCTTAAGATACTTGACTCCCACACCCCAAAGCGACTAATCAGAACCAAGGAATGAATCGCACCTTGGCTAACAAGAGATACTAAAACCAAAATTAAACTCCGTGACCAGGCCTGGAATAAATGGAGAGCTACTAAAACTCCCCTAGATCGCACCAAGTTTCAACAGCTTAGAAACTCAACAAAAGCAGCCATTACTACAGATAAAAAACAATATTTCTGTCACCTCCAGGATAAACATCAGCATAACCCAAATAAATTTTGGACTGGATTTAATAACCTCCTTCATCCAGGCAAATCTACCACCCCCACCCCTGAGAAACTCATTGGGAAAGATCCAGAAGAAATAGTCAACACCTTTAACTCTTTTTTTTACCAAGACCATTCAGTCCCTAGCCAGTCAGCTTACCTCTACTCCCTCATCTGTAACTTTAACTAAAGACCCAGCTCACCCCTCCTTTAACTTACAACCAACATCTACCTCCTATATTCGTACTCTTTTGAAAAAACTCAAACCAACCACCCTAGCGGCTGACAACTCCCAGCCAAATACTTACAAATAGCGTCTGATGTCATAGCCTATCCCATATCAATCTTGATTAACAGAACCATAACTGAAGCTACCATTCCCTCAATTTGGAAAATCTCTTATATCATCCCTCTCCACAAAGGAGGGACCTCCACGGATATATCCAACTACAGACCCATAGCAATACTGTCTCCACTAGCCAAAATTATGGAACGGTGTGTTCACAAACAACTCATAAACCACCTTACCCTTAATAGTCTCTTGTCTAACACCCAGCATGGTTTTCGCCCCCATCATAGCACAACCACTGCCCTTCTCTCCTTTGTTGACTCAGTCAATAACAACCGCAATAATAAATTAATATCCTCCGCTCTCTTTCTTGACCTATCGAAAGCCTTCGACATGGTCAATCACCAGCAGCTGCTCCACACCCTGGAAACCCTACATCTTAGCAACCTAACCATAAGTTGGTTTAATGCTTACCTCTCTGGTAGAAAACAAGCTGTCCAGTGGCAAAACAGGCTATCTGACCTACTCCCTAATAATATTGGTGTTCCCCAGGGCTCTATACTCGGTCCCCTTCTCTTCTCTGTCTTCATAAATGATCTTCACTCAGTCATACCCAAAGCCACCTGCATTCAATATGCAGATGACTCCACCCTGATCTGCTCTGACGTCTCTCTCGCCAAACTCCAAGCTACAACCCAGAACTGTTTTACTATAGTTGAAAAATGGTTCTCAGAATTAAAACTCATACTTAATCCTACTAAAACCAAGTTACTACTATTTTTCCCCTCTGTAACTACCTCCCAAGGAAAAAAACCTTTAAATGCCAACAACCCAATCTTCCATGTGGCTTCCACCAATGGCACCATTATAGAGCCTGTCTCCCACACCAAACTACTAGGTGTGACCATTGACCACAAGCTTAAATTTGATATGCATGTCAGCCTGACCATTAAGTCTGTAAACAAGAAACTCGGCTCCATGTATAGAATAAAGAACTTCTTAACCCCACACACCAAACTAACTATCGCTCGCACTCATCTCCTCTCCACCCTCCTATATGCCTCCCCGATACTTTCATTCCTCAACAAGAGAGAGATCAATAAACTCTCTACAGCCTATAACCATATAGCCAGATTCATAATGGGAATGCCTTATCGAACCCACCACTGCCTAAACCTAAAGACACTTGAATGGTTAGAATTGCCCAATATTCTCAAACTCAACCAACTCACTGAGGCATTTAAAATAATTAACCAACCAGACAAAACCCCCTCACTGAGCAAAATACTTACCCCCTTCTCCAACCTAACCTGCCTCAGATCATCTAAAAGTCTCCAGGTACAGACCATTAAATCTAACAACTCGGGAGGTGATGCTCTCTATGCCAATTCCATTGGAAAGCTCTGGAATTCCCTCCCAAACAACCTAAGACTCATGACCTCACTTAATCAATTCAAAAATCACCTCAAAGAATTCCTGAAGTCCCATTGGCTATGCCCCTGTACTAAACCAGACTAACACCAAATGTCCAGGACCACCTAAGCCTCTTCCCATCCCAGAGTTATCATTTTTCCCCACAAGGCTGCACAATGTAACCATGTTAGACTATCTACATAAGCTCTGTGCCTGTTACTCAACAGTATGTAAAGCCAACTGTTTTTATGTCTTTATGTTAATAATATTTACTTCTGTTTGTATATGATTTGTACCTTCTTTTCTTCTGGAGCTTTTCTCCCCAGGCCTCTACTGAAAAAGGACATGTATCCAGCTAGACTAGCCCGGTCAACAAATGTAAAATAAAATAAAATAAAATATATAACAAAAGAAAGAAATTGCTTAATGCTTGTAAGAGGTCTCAGTCTACCTATTTTAAGAAAAACTTAAGCAAGCTAGGTAAGAGGTTAAAGGAACCATTAAGAAGCTCAAAACTGAGTGAATTTAAAGTCGCTACTAAAACCAAACACAATTGCACATCTTTCATCAATTATATTGGGAAGTTAAAAACTAACAACCAACAATGTTTGGAGCTAGTCCACAGTAGTACTGCAAACTCTGATACAAAGGAAATAGCTGACAAATTTAGTGCAAATTTTACTCCAGCCACAGTTATTGCTAGTCCACATATTCCACAATTCCCTTTTAATTACTATGGATCAAGTCCTCTCAGTTCTCTCAAAAGCTAAGAACACCTCATCCATGATTCCCTAATAAAATATGCATGATTAACAGTACTATATATTACCTATCTGAACCTCAACTTAACATTTTTAATCTAAGCTTCACCACTGGTAACATTCCTGAACCCTGGAAAACAGCAATTATAATGCTGCTGCATAAGGATTGAACCGCCATGGATTCTGGCAAATTTAGACCCATTAATCTCACTAATCTGATATGACAGCTATGGAGAGTATTATCTCAGACTTCATTAATTTGGACATCAAAAATCTATTAACTCTGGACCCTCATCAGTTTGGATTTGTCCAATGAAGGTCTGCATCTTTAACCCATTAATTTATTTGAAAAAGAAACTGAAGCAGTAGGTTGTGGTTATATGCATACATACAGCTTATTTGGATGTAGTCAATGCCTTTGACACAATTTCCCCATGTAGGCATTATTGACAGACTTGCAAATCTGAATATAAATCCTTATGTTGTACAGTGAATAGCTAACTGATTGTCTGAGACCTATGCGGTTAGAGAAGCAGGTGCCTCTTCTAAAAGCAAAACAGTTACCAGTGGTACACCACAGGGCTCAGTTTTAGGCCCTGTCCTATTTGGCATTTATTTCTCAGACCTTCAAGTTAACTTTTCTAACTTATGTATATCTAAGTTTGTGGATGACTGTAAACTGTGTGTTGTTATTTGATCTTTTACTGACTCAGATTTGCTCCACCATGGGTTAGATCATATTAACAGTTGTACAAGGACAATTATCTCTCATTAAATTTAAAAAAGTGTAGCAGTGTTCATTCTGGTAAACAAAACATTTTCATTTACCATATAGGTGACACACCTATCCAGTTAGACACTGTTGTAAAGGGTCTTGTTGGCAATTCCTTATCTTTTGACCATCATGTCTCTATAACAATTTAGAAAGCCTTTTATCTGGCTCATCTCGAAAAATCTCAAAGAGGCATTTCAGCGAACGTCTCTTCATCGACACATACTAAACGAATGCACTAAACCGTGACCGGTTACAACAGTGATTTCTTTCCCTGGGAAAGAAATCACTTGCCGTCAAACCTCAAATACATCACTTCAAACAAAACAAAGTGGGGGGCTTACCCCCCCCCCCACAGCCCCCAAACTTAATATACCAACTCTCAGATTGCACTACAGTGGAGAAAATGGCAAACTAAAACGGATGGCCAAGTGATTTCTTTCCCACAAAAAGAAATTGCTGTTGTGAACGATCGCGGTTTAGTGCATTCGTTCAGTATGTGTCGATGAAGAGGGGTTCCGATGAAGAGGCGTTCGCTTGAGATATATAGTGTAGGGGACTGAATCAACTGTGTGCCTACACTGATACACAGAATCCCAATAAGCATTGAAACAAATGCCAGCATGTTCTGTGCATACTTCAGGATTCTATGTATTCTTCATGGATTACCCTGGTTTGGATCAAACGATACACAAGCGTTTTCACAGACGTGAAAGCCCCGCTGCACCCCTCCCTCACACTTTCCACACTCCCTGCTAATTATAGATACTAACTTCAATATTGCTCAGTCCCAGGAAAGGGGAAAATTCCTTTACTTAGAAAGTGTTGATCTCACATACTGTCAACCATCTGTGTGCGTCGATCAAATAGTGGAGACTAAACAGGTGTCTGTGTAGGTGCACAATTAATCGATCCAGTGTCAAATACTCACACACACACACACACAGACACACACACACACACACACACACATGTATATATATATATATATATATATACATTATTTATGTGTGTGTGTGTGTGTGTGTGTGTGTGTGTGAGTATATATATATATATATATATATATATATATATATATATATATATATATATATACGGATCCCTATCAGAAGATGGAAAACACATTTGATGGAAAATCATTTGGCTGAGACCATAACATAGAAAGCTCAAAACACTGAAAACTCATTTCACTGAAACTCAAAACACTGAAACATTCTATATGCCCTTTTCCCCATGGTGGTGCAATCCTGGAGTTAGTATATATAGTTAGGGTGGTGTTGGGGTCACAGCCCCCCATAATGGAGGGTGTGGGGGGTGTAGCCCCCCCCATATAGTTTACATAAATATTGTTTTCTCCAAAGAGTTATTCATCGTAGTTATAAGTATCCATGTGCAGGGTTTAAAATCTATGAAGTATGTGGGGGGGCTATGCCCCCCGCACCCCCCTAACCATATATACTAACTCCAGGATCGCACTACCATGGGGAAAAGGGCATATAGAATGTTTCAGTGTTTTGAGTTTCAGTGAAATGGGTTTTCAGTGTTTTGAGCTTTCTATGTTATGCCCCGGGATTCATGAAGCTTGCGCCAGGCAAAGGGGTAGCGTAGGCATTCTAATGCCAAATATGGCCACCGAGCAATTCAGGTACGATCCAATTCCACGTGCACTACCAGTGTACGTCAGGGCTCCGCAGCTCTTGGTGCATGTACGCTAATCACCCCATGCGCAGTAGTGCAGCATGCAAATGAAGGTACATAGCGATTCATGAAGTGGTGCAGACATAGAGTAAGCATGCAGAAATGTAAACCAAAAAAAGGGGGTTTACATTTTTTCAAACAGAACATCGGAGCCATGAAAGCGGACCAAAGTTACGTATTACAAAGTTAACATATGCCAATGGCTAAATATACAGCCAATGGCATAAAAAACATGCACAACACATAAAAAATAACATTTAATGTCATGGCCACACTAACGCAAAATACAACCGCAGTGCATGTGTGCGCAAATGGGAACACAAGGAAAATATATATAGATGTCATAAAACTTCAATGTAACTCAAATCATGATTTCACCATAATAGTCAATGGTATGCATGCTACACCACAACCAAGGTGCAAGGGTTGCTAAGGGTCTGTGACAGTGTTCAGAGCGGTAACTATGAATTAGTGGTCAATGCCATGCAAATGAGGCAAGTAATACTGAATTGCAAATGCCTTGCCGGCGTAAGGCTGTACCACACGGTGTAGCAGTATAACACTGAGGAGTGTCCTGGAGGTATGCATGACATCAGGAGAGGGGTGTGCCACCATAGCTGTAAGCACATTGGAGCATTGCTAATCCAGGTTGACCATTGCTAAGCAAAGCTGCAGGATAGGGGTGTGGATGTAGCCATAGCTTTGCTTAGCTGAGAGCACACAAGGTGACCGAAAGTGCATGTGTACGCAGATGACAACGCGCTCGAAACCCCGTGAACGGTGAAACAGGAAAGTTATGGGAAGACAATAAGGAAATGCTGCAGCAGGGTAATTGGAGTACAGTACAACTGAGTAATTAACACCTATTAACTCACAGTGGGCCATTGATGGTAGCTAACAAGGCTGCTAGCAGCAACCTGCGGAACAGGAAAGGGGAGGTGCCGGATTACCAAGAAAAGAGAACTGTCACAGCAGAGCAAAGCAAACCCGCAGTAGATCAGCTATAGACCACATTTTGCAACACAATCCTGGGTTGGGAAAGTAGAAAACAAGAAAGCAGGCTGCTGGATGCATGCCTGAGAATGGGAGGGGAATCAGTTTGAAAAATGAAGGCAAGGGCAAGAGGTGATCCACGGCAGCCAAGTGTAATTCAACACCAAAGACACCACATTAGCAGTACCTGCAGTAAAACACATAAGTAAGATACCCTGCAGCTCGGATTGTACATACACACCCTAAGACATCATCAGCTTCCAAAGCACAATAGTGTAAAGTGTGAAGGCACCTCACACACACTTGTGTATTCCCAAACACTGCACCATCGGCGTAAACAGATGGGGAACTTTTACAATGTACATGTTGGGAGCTGCCATAGCTTTGATTCATCAGCATGTGTTGGAGACTGAAGGTGGTGTGGAGGATGATGCTGATAACCACCTCAGGCCCAGAGGAGGAGAAGAGTGTTCAGACCAAGGATAAACTACCAGGGGCTAGATGATATGGAGATAGTAGAGCATTACAGGGTGGACAGGGACATCATACAGCAAATCATTGAGCTGTGCCGGCCAGGCCTCAGAGCCAGAAACAACAGAGGGGAACCCATCCCAGTAGACATGAAGGTATGTGTAAGCTTGAGAATACTAGCCACAGGCACCTTTCAAAGGCCAACTGGAGATATCATGGGGATCTCACAGGCATCAGCATCCAGGATACTCCACCAGTTCCTGGATGCCATGTTACCACATGCCAATGAGCATATGTATTTTCCTGGAACTCAGGAGGAGTTGGCCAGCAATATGCTCCTCTTCCACCGTGTGGCAGACTACCTGGAGGTACTGGGTGCAATAGACTGCATGCACATACACATCAAGTCACCACTCTGTGAGCATGGTAGGCACTACATAAACCACAAGGGATACCACTCCATCAACTGCCAGGTCGTGTGCAATGCCCAGGGCATTATCATGGATGTGTGTGCTGGCAGCCCTGGAAGCTACCACAACTCCCACATCTGGCATGCCTCACAGCTGTACCAGGTATTTGTCAGGGGGGACATCCCATATGGCCACCTGGTGGGGGATGCTGGCTATGCACTGGAGCCGTGGATGATGACTCCCATCAGAAATGCACACACACCGATGCAAGAACGCCATAATGAGGCACACGCACAAACAGAATCGTCATAGAGCGTGTGTTTGGGATGCTGAAATCACGGTTCCATTGCTTGGACATATCTGGTGGAGCATTGCAGTACTCTACCAGGCACGTGTGCCCACATCTTCCTAGTATGTGCCATGCTACATAATATGATTCTGTGGAAACAGCTGCAGCAGGGACATAATGGTGAAGGCCCTCACAGCCCACCACAATTGCCAAGGGCACCACAGGTACAGAGGGATTCAGACCATGAACACCCTGTGCCAGCCCCAGTAGGCAGATGGAGGCATGCCCACTATGCCCATGCCTTGGCAAAGAGGGAACATATAGCACATATACTGATAGTGTAGGCCCCTACAGATTGACACACTTCTCCACCTGCACACACAGTAAAAGGGATGGCACACACACACACACGACCATCTGTAAAATGTCATGTATAGGTGGTCTAATGTGTGCATCCTACATAGGCAGCCCTCAACTATTGCACACACAACTGCTATTGTCAAAAGGTAAGTTATTTATTTATTTATTTATTGCAGTTGGTTTACCAGGATAGTCCATTGGGCCATTAAAGAACCCGTTTTCAATGGAGTCCTGGGGAGAAAAGCTCCAAAAAAGAAAATCAATTTACAAAAACATTGACAGTAAATATATAGGTACATACTATAAAAGAACATAAGCAAAACATAAGCAAAAACATAAATGTACTTAACATTTGTCAGTGACAATCTTGGTACAGGCTAACGAAGGAATAAAAGCAAAACATAAAAGCATTTTAATGAACGAGCATAGTAGATGAATAGAGTAGAATGTTAGTACAGGGAAAGGTAGAGTTGGTTATGTGGGGTGGGTACAAGAGCATTCCCATTGAGATTCTAGGTGTAAGAAAAGTGATTTCTTGAAGGTGGAGTGGTTAGAGGTAGTGCGGATGTTTGGAGGTAGGGAATTCCAGAGGCGAGCAAGGCTGAAGGAAAGGAGGTTTTTGCCTGGGGATGATTTGGTTTGTGGACCTCTAGAAGATTTTGATTATTAGACCTTAGAACTCTATTTGGATGGTGCATTTTAAAGGCAGAGGAGAGGGAGGGACAGTTGGAGGGGTTTAGAATAAGCATATGGGCTAGAGTTAGTTGAGTATAAGCAAGATAGTTGGGAAGTTCTAACCATTTTAGTTTATGGAGGGAGAGACAGTGGTGAGTGGAAGACTTATGGGTGGTAGCGAATCTAGCTATTTTGTTATAGCAAGAGGTGAGCTGTTTTTTTAAGGAGCACTGAATATTAGTAAGAAGTGGGGCACCATAGAGGAGGGAGGGAATGAGGAAGGAAGAAGCTAGAGTGATTTTAGTGGTAGGTGTGTAGCATACCAAGTTTTTGGTGTGTTTTTTTGATGTTCTTTTGTAGGTGGGAACTAAATTTTAGTTGGTTGTCAATGTGGACCCCAAGAAGTTTGGTCTCTGACACTATTTCAAGAGGAGAGTTATTTTGACTGGTAACTAAGAGTGAGTTTATGTTGGGGGGAGGGAGTTTGGAGGGAGTAAATAACATTAATTTGGTCTTTGTGGCATTGAGAGCTAGATGATTGCAAAGCATCCATTGCTCAGTGGAAGAGAAGGCGTCTTGAGTAAGTTTTTGTAGGATGGAGACAGAAGAGGCGGAGCAGATGATAGTGGAGTCATCTGCATATTGGATAATGCTAGAGAAAGGGATAGATTTGTGGAAGTCATTAATAAAGATGTTGAATAGAAGAGGGCCCAGTATAGAGCCTTGTGGGACTCCGGTGGGGGTGCTTAGGAAGAAGGAAGTTGCTTTTTTCCATTTTACAGCTTGATTTCTGTCTGATAGATAACTAGAGAACCAGTTCAGAGAGGAGGAGGATAGGTAGAGTTTGGAGAGTTTAGTTAAGAGCAGGCTGTGAGAGATAGTATCGAAGGCTTTGGAAAGATCAAGGAGTAAGGTGGAAACAATTTGTCCAGAGTCTCGGGCTTTATTTACTATTTCAAGGAAAGAGAGAAGGGCAGTCATGGTACTATGATTAGGTCTGAAGCCATGCTGTGTGGGGGTTATGAGGTTGTTATCTAGGAGATGAGGAAGGAGTTGGATTTGCACACATTTCTCAAGGATTTTTGAAATGGGGGACAGGATGGCTATGGGTCTAAAATTGGTAGTGTTATTATTGTTACCTCCTTTGTGTAATGGTATAATAAAGGCTTGTTTCCAAATTTGGGGAACTGTGCCTTCTAGTAGGGAGTTAATACCTGAACAGTAAATTAAACTAACAGCATGTGTTGATACTGTATGTATACGTTCCTAGGTACATCGGTATGTACATGCCTAACTGTCAGAGGCCATTTATAAGCTTAACCAAAATGTGTCTGCTGTCGCCACCCCATTGATTACCTAACTGTCCCTCTGTGGAGCACAGCCAATTGCAGGATCCCTGGGTGTAACCACTGTTCCCCAACCACTCTGCAAGGATTCCCTGGTGTGTTAATGAGGGGATCCATATAATGTAATCAGGGATGTAGTTCCAAAGCATGGGGAGTACCCATGACAGGTATCTGTCACTCCAGCATTCTCTAGTTATGGTTGTGGCAAGGTGTAGCACATTACAGTGTGTGGCTCACTGTGACATGGATTCCCATAGCTGGAGCATATCCATTAAGCATCACTTGGACATACCATTAATAGATATCATCCATATGTACTCCGAGTTACACATTTGTTTGCAGTATGGAGGAACAGCCGTAGTACACTCTACATACTAAACACCATAACACTTGTACATATCCCAGATGCCTCAGTGGTAAAGCCACTGACTGTCTCATTCATGGTCCCGGTTCCATGACCTGCAAGGGCTGTTACGTAATTATGATGTCCGAATAATGGATGTTGGATGCAGGTCATTAGAGCCCGTTTAAGCACATGTTAGCGGGTTTTTATGCTGGTAAGTGCTGGTAAGCAGCGTTTAAACATGACTACATGGATATGTGCAACACAGGTCTAAACTTTGCTGAATATCACGCAGATCATGGGCAAAGCTGCCCAGAACCGCTGAAATGTGCATTATTTACCCTTGTACTAATAGTGCCTGCTCTGAGAGGTAAAACGACCACTGCCAGGAGTAGAACACGCAACCATGTACACAATCTTCGCAATAACCTACCACTAAGCTACCTGAGATGTACCAACGGCAGGTGTGTATTGTGACAGGTTAAAACACAAAAGGACGGAGTTCGGGAAATAGTATACACTGCCATGTACCCAATGAAAGGTGTATTCTCTCTCTCTCTCTTTCTATCTCTCTCTTTCTCTCTCTCTCTCTCTCTATATATATATATATATATATATATATATAATATAGAGAGAGAAAGGGTGATAGAGAGATATATGTCGATATATATGGATATACATATATATGCAAATATATAGATAGGTTAGCCTCTACACAACCATGGAGGTACATATAAATAGGATACTACCAAATACCGAATGCTTTACATACCGACGCGTGTAATCACGAGGCTTAAAGACCGAAAGACCACAGTACTGGAACACCAGAACCGCGAGTACTATTATCACGATGTTAAGGGACATTTAGTTAGTGTTTCTGGTGCTGCGGTTCAGGTAGGTACTGTGTGTAAGTGTGTTTCTGATTGCTGCAGTGTGTGTAAGTGTGTGTTCTGAGTGCGGTGTGTGTTTCCGGGGGACTGTAATGTGTCTGTGTGGGTTTGCTTTGTGTGTCTGTTTGTGCTATCTCGGAGGTAGATTATGAAAGTAGGTGTGGTGTGGTGGGTGCAGCCACCCACATGGGGGGTGTATGGGAGCATGGCCACCTGGCCATACATAGTGTAGGATGGTTTGTTTGGATGTGATGGGTAGCAGTGTGTCTGTGTGCGCGTGTGTGTGTTCTGTGTTTGTGTTAGTTCCGGGAGTTTGACTGTCGCGAGTTTGAGTGTTCGGCATTGTAGTGTTTGGGAGTCTGGGAATGGTAATGTGGTCGTTGGAAGTGTGTGCGTTCCTGAATCCATGGGTATGCCGTATACAGCAGTTGAAGTCTTCAAATATGTGCATAACATGGACAATTTATTCCCTCCATTAGTAATTTTCTGAACAGGAAAGATTTTTTTACCAATAGCAGTACCAGTGCTTCGGAAGCACAGCAGCCATGTGAAGGTAGGAACAGTGACATCACCATGTTTATTATCGAATTTTACTACAAGTTGTTTAAATGTAAAAAACTTCAACTGGAAGTAGCCTATTTGGAGGAGTGTTTAGCTAAAAAGATTGTTCCAAAGGGACTAAGGCAATGGAGGTTTCCAGTAGGTTTAATCAATGGTTCTCATTTTCACAGCAAATTGTTAGACTTGTTTAATAAACAAGGGTTTGATTTTATGCAAGTACTTATATCACACTATTTAGAACAAATTCAAGAGTATCAACTTGATTTAGAGAAACTTGAAGTGGACATTAAAGAAAACCATGATTTCCCTAGATATAGGTATGAATACACAAGGATTTTTTCAAGCATAGAGGCAACTATGGAAAAATTGTCAACTAACAAACAAAAGAAAATCAAGAGAGATTTATTTCAATATGCCAATAATACAGCTTATCCGAATCCACCTTTAGTCACCCAAACGAGGTATGGCACTAAGGGAAACAATAATCTTTCTGACAGACGTCACCATGTTAGTCATGTGGTGCCTCCACCTCCTGTTAGTGAATCTTTACAACCACTCCAAGGCGAATTCCACCAGGTCATGGTGGAAAATCAAGGATTTAACAACTATGTTCAATCCAATGAAAACAACAGTCACGAGCAGAGTGAAAACAACAGACAAACACACCATAATAACTCTAATGACACAGAAAATGTTCAGGATTTTCGGCAGGGACAGAACCCTCATCAGAGGAATTTGAGGTCCAATACCAATCAGAATGTACCGAGGAACAAACGGAACCAGAGGCGGAGGTAGCAGAACATTCCAACATACTGAACATTGTGCAAAGCACGGAAGGAGACTTCAAGATATATAATTTTACTTCCTTTGAAATTGATCAAAGCACATGTAATTTTTTCTCCAAAGGGTTGACATTTGTACCAGACACACATTTTGATTTGGTCAAAACCATCATAGATGTTAAATTATTCGTACGGAAATTAAATCTGAGAGCCACTTTAAGTGACATGCCTACCCTTCTTAACAATTTTAGGATAGCTAGTGTCTTTAATCCACCACTTTTAGACAGGCTTAAAGTTTTTGAAATGGCCTGTGAGTTGGATTTAAGACACTTAGCATTGAACCAAAATAACACCAAAGGCGGTAAATTTAACATATCAACACAGCAAAGGGACCTTATTAAGATTCTAAAAGATTGTAACATCAGGGTTATGAAACCCGATAAAGGGAATGGTCTCATTTTTATGGACCAATACGTTTATGTTAACAAAATGTTAACACATTTAGCATCAGGACCATACCAAGAAGTCAGCATCAACGAAATTAATACAGCATATGGCAAAGTAAAAGGTATATTAGATGACCTACTTCTTGAAAATTCCATTGATATTGACTTGTATAGGTACCTAACTGTTCCATCACCGAGGCTACCATTCCTGTTTGGTGTGCCCAAAATCCATAAATCAACGTTGGATCCACCATTTAGGCCTATAGTTGATGGGAGAGGGTCCATCTTGAGCGCTGCAGCTACATATGTAGACAGTGTACTTAAACCACTCATAGTTAATGAAAAGCAGATTTGCAAGGACTCTTGGAGTTTTTTGAGGGAAATAAACAAAATCCCTTTTAATCCTGAGTATGTTCTCCTTACCGTAGATGTGAAAGATCTATACACAGTCATTCCCCACAACATAGGCTTAGAGTGGATCAGGGAATTCCTTTTCGACAGGAAAGTCAATAATACTACCATTTGTATAATAGAAACCCTTCTTGAACAAATTCTTATCTCTAATTTTTTCAAGTTTGAAGGGTGCATGTATTTACAGACATCTGGCATGGCAATGGGCTCACCATGTGGAGGGGCCTATGCCAATTGTGTCATGGCACAATGGGAGAACTCCCTGTTGTTTGGGGATCCCGCATTCAAAGAGCAAGTCGCCTGGTACACTAGGTACCAGGACGACATGTTCTTTTTATGGAAAGGGCCTCCCGAAGATATCCCTTCTTTTATTGCCACCATTTCTAACTTGACAAATTTTTTAGAATTTACTTATGAAAGTCATCATTCTAGCATCAGTTTTTTGGATATCATGTTACATAAAGATGAGCATAATTTGAGATTTAAAAGCACTATTTACAGGAAACCTACACATTCTAATGGTTTCTTACACTATTCTAGCTGTCACCCGTACCATCAAAAGAAAGCCGTAGTAAAAGGGCAAATGGTACGGGCAGCTAGGATGGTCACTGAAGATGGAGATTTTTTAAATGAATGTGCAAAACTCTCAAACATGTTCTACAATAGGGGTTATCCGAGTAACATGGTGGCGGAGATTATGGAAGAAGTAGTAAGGAAACGTAACACAGGGCATTTTAGGCCCATATTGAGCACAGAATTGCCCCTCCACATTGATGATGGTCAACATGATGGGCCACAGAACACAATTTTAGCCCACAGTCAACGCCAGAGTAACTTAAGGTTTTTATGCACCTTTTCTATAGATCATCGATTCATTAGAGACATTTTATGTAAAAATTGGGTAATATTATCATCCGATAGAAACCTTCAAAATAGGTTTGAAAGTCCCCCGACTATTACATTTAGAAGAGGGGTTAACCTTAAAACGTTATCAGAGGCTGGAAAACCTATAGCACGTATGCACAATCCAGGCATGGTAAAATGCGGGTTTTGTAGACAATGTGGGTTTATCAAAGAAGGGCATTCAGTAAAAATAAACAACATGGAATACAAAGTCCAAGGTAAATTTAATTGTAACACCAAGGCAATAGTTTATGTGGCAACCTGCTCAGACTGTCATGCTTTCTACATAGGAAAGACTGAGCGCAAGTTGAAACAGCGTATTTATGAGCACTCTTACGCTATAACCAAAAAAGATGTAACAAATGCTTTGGCTTGCCACACTATTGAAAATCCAACCCACAAATTTAGATTCACAGTATTGAAACAGGTGGATGACTCTTTATATATAGGTCCATGGCAAATCCATCTTGAGATGGAAGAATTATTTTGGCAAATAAGGACTGCGGCCAGTCATCCACCAGGTTTGAACGAACAAATATCTATAGCCTGCATTTTAAAAAAACTAGCTTTAAATAGATAGTTTTACAAACCAGCTTCATGTAGTAAGCGTTTCAAAACTTGCCTGATTTAAATTTCACTTTGCAACCTGAGTCATCAGTTTACTTGGATTGAATGTTTTCTTGAATTTGTTTTTAAATGGATTTAATATTCTAGTATAGCGTGGCATTTACTTATAAATTCCCCAGTAAGTCTAATTGAAAGCAATATTATGGTGAATACTTAAAACATAACAAACATCATTATAGATGCTATGAATGTTTTAAATGTATGAAGCATGAACATTGAATTGATTTTATATTTATTTTTATTTTTATGTATTGATATATATTTTTACTTAAATGTTTCAAGGTTCATATTATCAATTTGTTTCAAGACCAACTAGGTTTGACATTAGTAGACATTATAAGAGTGTCTTCTACTGTTTAATAGTTTAATTATTCAATCAATTAATTAACTGTTTTTAAATATGATCTGTTGCCTGTGTCTCCGTTTGACTGTTGATTATTTCTGAGGAAGGAAGGGCACTGGACCTTCCGAAAGCGCTAGAACTATTAAACCAAGTTTTTTACTTATCTAGAAGTTCGCATTTTATTTTATTTTTAAAGTTTCTAACTCCGTTTTCACTTTTGTGCGATTCTCCGATGTGCATAACATGGACCATAGCAATCACACATTTTGTCACGACCGAACGTTATGAACAAAGGATATGGAGAGTATATATGTCTATACACTATTACAAATATGTGCTATGGACATGAGCCAAAGATAGGGTTACCACCTGTCCCACCTTGTGAGGGGCAGTCCCTCTATGTGCGGTAGTGTACTGACCAAACTGAGTACAAATACTAATATCCTACAATCTCGAGACATTTGGCATGTTCATATTTAATGTAATTGTTGCATAAAGTAGTCATCCGTATCTAAAATACCTACATGTAACAAGAAACAGGATAAGCAAGTAAACCGCTACAAGAATATAAGCTTTTATATAGGCATATATGTAAAGTTCTATACGTTGTACTGACCATGGGTATGTGTTGGCCTCTAAAATCCAATGTGTGTCCTGCAAATGTCCCACTATGGCCATTTGAAAAGGTGGCAACCCAAGCCAAAGAGCTTCAATCACCAACACAACTCCAATGAGTGCAAATATCTGTGATAGAAATACACAAGGCAGCTTTCATGTAGCAACATTTCATTACATACCGATGTATTTCCGAAGGGATTGAAGGACCAACATCACCTGCATGCTATACAGGAACCAATTAATAATGGCTTAATGAATCAGCCTGCAATTACCATAGTATTAGTCTACTAAAGGATAGGTCTTTAAATAGGGAAGGAGCCCTCACACACATATCGAATATGTATAAATGCAGTTCCTACACACCTGCATCTGCTATGTACACCCACCTACATCTCCCCCACACCTGAAACAATTGCAGTACAGACTGTAATAACATCAGAAATATCCACTCACTCGATGACATCTGCAGAAGCCTTAACATACCTTGTCAGAGACACACTATAATGGCCATATGTGAAATCGTTGCTGTTGTACAATGGAACAGACGCCAATGTTACAGGGTTTGGTTGCAATAATTCCATATCAGACGGCTGATATAACAGCTAGACTCACATGTAGAACCATGAAGTTAATATATCTCTGTGTGTCTCCATATAGCTGTTGCAATTCATCACAAACAACACATCCAAGCCGTCTTCCTCGAAGGTAGGGCAAAGGGACAATGCCCAAGTGGAGTATTCAGTTATACCCCACTGCTGCCATGTCATTGGCTAATGGAGTAGCTGCAGAGCTGATGTACATGTAATCATCTACTCTGGAACACCAATTGGTGGCACGATACCACATGTTACTGATATCTAAGTATAAAAGGATGGCTTGTCATACATTCAAACCATATGTACATACCAGAAAAATGTCACAACGAGGATTGGAACAGACAACAAATAGGATTTATATTACCGTCAACTCAGGATACTGATAAGGTATGTAGAACACTCAGTATGTCAGTGTATGTAGTACCTGTTCAGTAATATTAAAGTGTACGCAATGCATATAGTGGGAAAAGGTATTATGTAGTGATGTATTGTTGAGCATAGTAACGCTCGTAGAAATTGTGTGTACTGCTGTAGGTCACAAGGTAAAGACCTCATACACCACAAGGGATGCTATAAAAGAACTTTGAACACAACAATTCCACTTCAGCCACTGTCAGTGACAGGGTTGGTCCAACAAGTACGTGCCATAACAGGGGATAGTATATGTTGATATACTGTAACAGTAAGCATATGTATGGGCGTATAACTGAGAATAACATGTCTAAGGTGGTCCTGCTGTGCAATTATGATTTGCATTGTGGGATATTGTGGCAAACATGTGAAATGTACAGTATTGTAGGTAGATATGTCTATTTTTTTACATAGCATTACTGTTATATTATGCAAACATCAGGTATGTCTATTGGCATGTACAATACACAATAACAGGATACATATGACTTGTAGTCACCAGACAGTGTATCAGCATGATAGCTAATTGAAATGGAAGAGCTAGTCATTTATCCATGCACAAAGGACATGTAATAGCTTCATAGGTTCATAGTTAGGTACTATGCTGTCTGGCCAAGGCCATTCGTAAGCCTAGCTACAGTGTTTTGATTTGCGTAACCTCCCTAGGTTAGTGTCCTGTGCCTGTGAACAGCAGAGCCATTCGTTTCCTGTGCCTCTGTACAGCAGAGCCACTGCAGTGATCCCTAGTGTACATGTCTGTCTTCCATCCACCCATCGAGGTATCTCTTGAAGAGTGCTAGTGAGGGTCCCTGCTTGATGTACATAGGAATCATGTTCCAAAGCATGGTGAGTGTCCGGGTCAGGAATGTATCCCTCCAGCACATCCTAGTCATCGTTCCATTTAGGTACATATCCCAGAGCATGTGGCTCTCAGGTGCTTTTGCTTATGTGGAGCATTTCCATCAATACTGTTTTGGACATGGGCCTTATATGTTCAGCAGAGATCACCCCTGAGTATGCGGTATGCAAACGGGTACAGCTGGGGTTTCTGTAGTTGGGCTGCATACGTCATCCTTCAGAGGTCAGTATTCCTCTTGGTGTGGTAATGTTGTGGTATTTCAAGCCATTGCTGTTGTCTCATAAGGTACATCCCAAATGGGGTGTTGTACCCTTTAATGTGTTTCATACGTCATGAATAGAGAGGCACAATGGCTGCCTTTGTTCTGGCTACAAACCCATTAGAGATTAGGGGGGCCATGTAGAAGGATATCCACACTACCTTAGCAATATGGTTATCAAAGGAGTGAATGCTATATACTTGGGTTCTAAGATCCCTTATTATGTCTTATGTATGTAAGGGACTACCACCTATGTGACAGTCTGCGGGTGATTGGTGTAATCCAAAGGAGATGTCTATGCACCTTGTGGCATGCAACTTGAGGCCATGTTATTGACACCAGGTATCCATCCCAGTGACACCCTTATGGAGGGTGTCTGTATCAGCTGGGGAATCATTCATGGCCCCTAGTTTGCAGTCGTCTGCAAACCTTTTCAGGGTAAGTCCTCCTGTGCTAGCCTGTACCTCAGAGAAGCATATACCGAACATGAGGGGCCCTATGACCAAGCCCTGGGGGACGCCAATTGTAACTGATTTACAGTAGGACCTAGGATATGCTACCCTCACTGTGTGGGTTCTGTCCGTGAGCCACTTTGCATAACATCTCGTGACGTAGGGGTTAATCTGCTGGTGGATGTGTATGTTGACAATACCAGAATGGGGAACGGTGTTGAAAGCCTTTGAGAAGTCAAGATAGGCTGTGTGGACCTCCTTACCCTCATATACTACCTTGGTAACTGTCTCAAAGGACTCCACCAGGTTTAGGAGGCATGGTCTGGCCCTAACAAATCCAAACTGAGTGGGATCAAAGGTTTGGAGGCCACCAATGTCTCTGTGAATGAGATCCATGATGATGTGCTCCATAGCCTTGCAGAACAGTCTAGTCAGGCGTATAGGGCAATAGTTCCCCTGGTCCACTGTGGCGCCACCTTTGTGGAGTGTGATAACTGTTGCTGTGTGCCATTCAGGGGCCACAATGCCTGATGCAAGGCTATTAGTGAATATGGTGCCCAAGTGGAGAGACATTTTGTTCTGAAGTTCGTGGAAATCGCAGCCTGGGATGTTGTACGGTCACATGGATGCTGTGTTCCTGGCTTTAGAGAGTGCAGCTTTGAACTGCTTAGTTGTGATCGCAGGGATTCTGCATCGTTCCTGTATAGATATGGGCCCTTTAGGGTGTGAGAGGGGTATAAAGTTAGCATTTAACCTATCTTCCAGGATGTTGCCAATATCAGTCAGCTCTGTAATGTTTGTGCCTTACTGCTGTATGTCAGAGCAGATATGGGTATCACCATCGAGAGTAGTGACATACCTCTAGAATGCTTTGT